>NC_069499.1:249823231-249930731 GCF_027579735.1 Bombina bombina | reverse complement strand
ACTATTCAGCTTTGATATTAATGAGTTTTTTGGGTTCATTGAGAACATGGTTGTTGTTCAATAATAAAATTAATCCTCAAAAATACAACTTGCCTAATAATTCTGCACTCCCTGTATATATTCTGTATGTATGTATGTATGTATTTATATATATATATATATATATATATAAATACACACACACATATGTGCGTATATATATATATATCAGTATTTTCACATACTATAGACATAAAAATTATATGAATCATACACTAGTGTTTAGAGCTGTTGAAGATTCTTGGTGTGCAAAAGGTGCAAGGTGAGATGCATGGCACCTGAACCATGTGACTTTTCCAGCCTCAGATTTTTCAGACAGACCAGTCTGCAGATTTAATCAAATCTGGACCCCAGAGGAACAGGGTTTCCAGCCGGCCACCTGTCTGTCATATGAAATGTTTCACAGGACAGATGGGGAGGTGACAAAGCTGTCCTTGGACAAAGAAAATGTGATTTTAGGTTTTGAAATTAAGAGGCGAAAAGCAGAAAGCTATAGAGCAGGTTTTACAACACAGCGCCAATTAAAGAATATGAACAGGACATTCTTATATGTGTAATATATTACATCAATCCTTATAGCATCACAAGGCACGTGTTTTACACTGATCTCTATGCCATGCGCATGTACACACATAGGGCTTGTTTCCATTGAGTTGCAATTAGGTTTTTGAGAGCTCGCAAATTTAAAAAAAAGGCTGTTGGCACTACACTTACCAACAGTTTCCGAATTAAATTACATGTCCCATAGAAAATAATAAATGCTGAAAATTGCAAAATTACACCATTTTCATTCAACGCACAAACAGGTAAAACACTGTTGGATGCTGTTGTTAAAGCCTCAAACATTACAGGATGCGCAACTAGGTGTAAAAGAGGAAAAATACGATTTTTGAGGCCTACTTTCCATTGAGATATTAAAGGGACACTGAACCCAAATTTTTTCTTTCGTGATTCAGATAGAGCATGCAATTTTAAGCAACTTTCTAATTTACTCCTATTATCAAATTTTCTTTATTCTCTTGGTATCTTTATTTGAAAAGCAAGAATGTAAGTTTAGATGCCAGCCCATTTTTTGTGAACAACCTGGGTTGTCCTTGCAGATTGGACAGCACCAATAAACAAGTAATGTCCAGTGTTTTGAACCAAAAATTGTGTGGCTGTTTAGCTTAGATGCCTTCTTTTTCAAATAAAGATAACAAAAGAACAAAGAAAAATTGATAATAGGAGAAAATTAGAAAGTTGCTTAAAATTGCATGCTCTATCTGAATCATCAAAGAAAAAAAAATTAGGTTTAATGTCCCTTTAAAGTTTACAAACAACGCAAGAATTTCTCTTTCTAAATTTATTTTTTATATATGTAATATTTACTGCCTCAAGCATAGGTCTAGTTGGAGACCTAATCCAAGTAGGCCTGTGCCTGGAGCAGCACTAAATATTACACATAAAAATAAATTTAAAAATACATTTATAAATATTAAAGAATTATTAAATGCTTTGGATATTTATTATGCAAGCTACATTAAAATTTGAAAATGTTATTAGATCACTCTACCTAGCTCACATCCCACTCAACTGCTAACACCGCAAATAACTCCTGTGTCTATCTCTCTGGAGGTGATCACAGGTAAGGAGTGCAGGTGAAAAAAATTAAATTTTATTACTTAAGGTCAGGTTACCATAACAGTGAACTTGTTATGGCGTGATTTTTAAAAAAAATCCAACATTGGTTGGAAGGATGAACATAACGTTAACTTACGCATTGAGTAAACTATTTCAATGGAAAACTGATATAGAAATGGAGCTGTAAACTACTTTTAGCTGTTGGCCGCTTCGTTATATTATGGCTTAATTTTTTTGCACATGTCCTGCCTGTGCCCAAATGCTCTGTAAAATCTCCACTGACAGTTTACATAGTGCCATGCTCTGCAGCACCAATATAAAATGTTCTGCAGGACAGTACCTGAGCACATCATGACCTGTGTGTCGGCGAATTATGTCTGCCCGACATCGTTAAATGCCAACAGCATACACTGTCTGCATTTATCATTGCACTAGCATTTCGTCTGAAATGCTTGTGCAATGCTGCCCCCTGCACATTCGCGGCCAATCGGCCACTAGCAAGGGGTGTCAATCATCCCGATCGTATCCTATTGGGATGATTGCTATCTGCCACCTCAGAGGGGACGGATGAGTTAAGGAGCAGCGGTCTTACGACCGCTACTTCTTAACTTTTGTTTCCGGCGAGCCTGAAGGCTTGCGCGAATACTACATTCGCAGCATGATAAATTATCCCCTTATAATCGACAACATACATTTTGGATAGCTAAACAAACGTGCTAAATCAATTTCTCTTGTTAAGTGTATCCAGTCCATGGATCATCCATTACTTGTGGGATATTCTCCTTCCCAACAGGAAGTTGCAAGAGGATCACCCACAGCAGAGCTGCTATATAGCTCCTCCCCTCACTGCCATATCCAGTCATTCTCTTGCAACTCTCAACAAAGATGGACGTAGTAAGAGGAGAGTGGTGTATTATAGTTAGTTTTTTAACTTCAATCAAAAGTTTGTTATTTTTAAATGGTACCGGAGTGTACTGTTTCATCTCAGGCAGCATTAGAAGAAGAATCTGCCTGTGTTTTCTATGATCTTAGCAGAAGTAACTAAGATCCACTGCCGTTCTCACATATTCTGAGGAGTGAAGTAACTTCAGAGGGGGAATGGCGTGCAGGTTTTCCTGCAATAAGGTATGTGCAGTTAACATATTTCTAGGGATGGAATTTGCTAGAAAAATGCTGCTAATACCGGATTAATGTAAATTAAGCCTTAAATGCAGTGATAGCGACTGGTATCAGGCTTATTAACAGAGATACATACTCTTATAAAAGTGTAATATAAAACGTTTGCTGGCATGTTAATCGTTTTTATATATGTTTGGTGACAAAACTTATTGGGGCCTAGTTTTTTTCCACATGGCTGGCTTGATTTTTGCCTAGAAACAGTTTCCTGATGCTTTCCACTGTTGTAATATGAGTGGGAGGGGCCTTTTTTAGTGCTTTTCTGTGCAGATAAAAATACTGACAGAGATATTCAGCTTCCCTCTGCATGATACAGGACATCTCTGAAGGGCTCAAAAGGCTTAAAAATCGTGTTTGAGGAGGGTAACAACCTGTGGCAGTTGTTGTGACTGTGTTTAAAAAGAAAAAAGTTTTTGTCATTTATTATTCTGTTTTTGTTATTAAGGGGTTAATCATCCATTTGCAAGTGGGTGCAATGCTCTGCTGACTTGTTACATACACTGTAAAAATTTTGTTAGTGTAACTGCCTTTTTTCACTGTTATTTCAAATTTTGTCAAAATTTGTTTCTCTTAAAGGCACAGTAACGTTTTTTATATTGCTTGTTAACTTGCTTTAAAGTGTTTTCCAAGCTTGCTAGTCTCATTGCTAGTATGTACAAACATGTCTGAAACAGAGGATACTTGTTCATTATGTTTAAAAGCCATGCTGGAGCCCCATAGGAGAATGTGTACTAAATGTATTGATTTCACCTTAAACAGTAAAGATCAGTCTTTATCTACAAAAGAATTGTCACCAGAGGGGTCTGTCGAGGGGGAAGTTATGCCGACTAACTCTCCCCACGTGTCGGACCCTTCGCCTCCCGCTCAAGGGACGCACGCTAATATGGCGCCAAGTACATCAGGGACGCCCATAGCGATTACTTTGCAGGACATGGCTGCAATCATGAATAATACCCTGTCAGAGGTATTATCCAGATTGCCTGAATTGAGAGGCAAGCGCGATAGCTCTGGGGTTAGACGAAATACAGAGCACGTAGATGCTGTAAGAGCCATGTCTGATACTGCGTCACAATATGCAGAACCTGAGGACGGAGAGCTTCAGTCTGTGGGTGACGTCTCTGAATCGGGGAGACCTGATTCAGAGATTTCTAATTTTAAATTTAAGCTTGAGAACCTCCGTGTATTGCTTGGGGAGGTATTAGCTGCTCTGAATGACTGTGACACAATTGCAGTGCCAGAGAAATTGTGTAGGCTGGATAAATACTATGCAGTGCCGGTGAGTACTGATGTTTTTCCAATACCTAAAAGGCTTACAGAAATTATTAGTAAGGAGTGGGATAGGCCCGGTGTGCCCTTTCCCCACCTCCTATATTTAGAAAAATGTTTCCAATAGATACCACTACACGGGGCTTATGGCAGACTGTCCCTAAGGTGGAGGGAGCAGTTTCTACTTTAGCAAAGCGTACCACTATCCCGGTGGAGGACAGTTGTGCTTTTTCAGATCCAATGGATAAAAAATTAGAGGGTTACCTTAAGAAAATGTTTATTCAACAAGGTTTTATTTTGCAGCCCCTTGCATGCATTGCGCCTGTCACTGCTGCGGCAGCATTCTGGTTTGAGGCCCTGGAAGAGGCCATCCATACAGCTCCATTGACTGAAATTGTTGACAAGCTTAGAACTCTTAAGCTAGCTAACTCATTTGTTTCTGATGCCATTGTTCATTTGACTAAACTAACGGCTAAGAATTCCGGATTCGCCATCCAGGCGCGTAGGGCGCTATGGCTCAAATCCTGGTCAGCTGATGTGACTTCAAAGTCTAAATTACTCAACATTCCTTTCAAGGGGCAGACCTTATTCGGGCCTGGTTTGAAAGAAATTATTGCTGACATTTCTGGAGGTAAGGGTCATACCCTTCCTCAGGACAGGGCCAAATCAAAGGCCAAACAGTCTAATTTTCGTGCCTTTCGAAATTTCAAAGCAGGTGCAGCATCAACTTCCTCTGCTTGAAAACAAGAGGGAACTTTTGCTCATGCTCAATCCAAGCAGGCCTGGAAACCTAACCAGTCCTGGAACAAGGGCAAGCAGGCCAGAAAGCCTGCTGCTGCCTCTAAGACAGCATGAAGGAGCGGCCCCCTATCCGACAACGGATCTAGTAGGGGGCAGACTCTCTCTCTTCGCCCAGGCGTGGGCAAGAGATGTTCAGGATCCCTGGGCGTTGGAGATCATATCTCAGGGATATCTTCTGGACTTCAAAGCTTCTCCTCCACAAGGGAGATTTCACCATTCAAGATTATCTGCAAACCAGATAAAGAAAGAGGCATTCCTAAGCTGCGTACAAGATCTCCTTGTAATGGGAGTGATCCATCCAGTTCCGGGGATGGAACAAGGACAGGGGTTTTATTCAAATCTGTTTGTGGTTCCCAAAAAAGAGGGAACCTTCAGACCAATTTTGGATTTAAAGATCCTAAACAAATTCCTCAGAGTTCCGTCATTCAAAATGGAAACTATTCGAACCATTTTACCCATGATCCAAGAGGGTCAGTACATGACCACAGTGGACTTAAAGGATGCCTACCTTCACATTCCGATTCACAAGAATCATCATCAGTTCATGAGGTTTGCCTTTCTAGACAGGCATTACCAATTTGTAGATCTTCCATTCCGGTTGGCTACAGCCCCAAGAATTTTTACAAAGGTTCTGGGCTCACTTTTGGCGGTCCTAAGATCGCAAGGCATAGCGGTGGCTCCTTACCTGGACGACATCCTGATAAAGGCATCAAGCTTTCAAATTGCCAAATCTCATACAGAGATAGTTCTGGCATTCCTGAGGTCGCATGGGTGGAAAGTGAACGAAGAAAAGGGTTCTCTATCTCCTCTCACAAGGGTTTCCTTCCTAGGGACTCTAATAAATTCTGTAGAAATGAAAATTTACCTGACGGAGTCCAGGTTATCAAAACTTCTAAATGTTTGCTGTGTTCTTCACTCCATTCCGCGCCCCACGGTGGCTCAGTGCATGGAAGTAATCGGCTTAATGGTAGCGGCGATGGACATAGTGCCATTCGCGCGCCTGCATCTCAGACCACTGCAATTATGCATGCTCAGTCAGTGGAATGGGGATTACACAGATTTGTCCCCTCTACTAAATCTGGATCAGGAAACCAGAGATTCTCTTCTCTGGTGGTTATCTCGGGCCCATCTGTCCAAGGGTATGACCTTTCGCAGACCAGATTGGACAATTGTAACAACAGATGCCAGCCTTCTAGGTTGGGGTGCAGTCTGGAACTCCCTGAAGGCTCAGGGTTCATGGACTCAGGAGGAGAAACTCCTCCCAATAAATATTCTGGAGTTAAGAGCAATATTTAATGCTCTTCTGGCTTGGCCTCAGCTAGCAACACTGAGGTTCATCAGATTTCAGTAGGACAACATCACGACTGTGGCTTACATCAACCATCAAGGGGGAACCAGGAGTTCCCTAGCGATGTCAGAAGTCTCCAAGATAATTCGCTGGGCAGAGACTCACTCTTGCCACCTGTCAGCGATCCATATCCCAGGTGTAGAGAACTGGGAGGCGGATTTTCTAAGTCGTCAGACTTTTCATCCGGGGGAATGGGAACTCCATCCGGAGGTGTTTGCTCAATTGGTTCTCCGTTGGGGCAAACCAGAATTGGATCTCATGGCGTCTCGCCAGAACGCCAAGCTTCCTTGTTACGGATCCAGGTCCAGGGACCCAGAAGCGGCACTGATAGATGCTCTAGCAGCACCTTGGTTCTTCAACCTGGCTTATGTGTTTCCACCGTTTCCTCTGCTCCCTCGTCTGATTGCCAAAATCAAACAGGAAAGAGCATCGGTGATATTGATAGCGCCTGCGTGGCCACGCAGGACCTGGTATGCAGACCTAGTGGACATGTCATCCTTTCCACCATGGACTCTGCCTCTGAGACAAGACCTTCTAATACAAGGTCCTTTCAATCATCCGAATCTACTTTCTCTGAGACTGACTGCATGGAGATTAAACGCTTGATCCTATCAAAGCGTGGCTTCTCCGAGTCAGTAATTGATACCTTAATACAGGCACGAAATCCTGTCTCCAGGAAAATTTACCACAAGATATGGCGTAAATATCTTCATTGGTGTGAATCCAAGAATTACTCATGGAGTAGGGTTAGGATTCCTAGGATATTGTCCTTCCTCCAAGAGGGTTTGGACAAAGGATTATCAGCTAGTTCTTTAAAGGGACAGATTTCTGCTCTGTCTATTCTTTTACACAAGCGTCTGGCAGAAGTTCCAAACGTTCAGGCATTTTGTCAGGCTTTAGTTAGAATTAAGCCTGTGTTTAAACCTGTTGCTCCTCCATGGAGCTTAAACTTGGTTCTTAAAGTCCTTCATTCTATTGATATCAAACTTCTTTCATGGAAAGTTCTTTTTCTGATGGCTATTTCCTCGGCTCGAAGAGTCTCGGAGTTATCTGCCTTACATTGTGATTCTCCTTATCTGATCTTCATTCAGATAAAGTTGTTCTGCGTACAAAACATGGGTTTTTACCTAAGGTGGTTTCTAACAAGAATATCAATCAAGAGATTGTTGTTCCATCATTATGTCCTAATCCTTCTTCAAAGAAGGAACGTCTTTTGCATAATCTAGACGTAGTCCGTGCCTTGAAGTTCTACTTACAGGCTACTAAAGATTTTCGCCAAACATCTAACCTGTTTGTTGTTTACTCTGGACAGAGGAGAGGTCAGAAGGCCTCGGCAACCTCTCTTTTTCCACCTGGGCCTTTAAAAATGAGGCCTCTGTTGAACTGATTTGCAAGGCTGCAACTTGGTCTTCGCTTCATACTTTTTCCAAATTTTCCAAATTTGATACTTTTGCTTCTTTGGAGGCTGTTTTTGGGAGAAAGGTTCTACAGGCAGTGGTTCCTTCCGTTTAAGTTCCTGCCTTGTCTCTCCCATCATCCGTGTACTTTAGCTTTGGTATTGGTATCCCACAAGTAATGGATGATCCGTGGACTGGATACACTTAACAAGAGAAAACATAATTTATGCTTACCTGATAAATTTATTTATCATGTAGTGTATCCAGTCCACGGCCCGCCCTGTCCTTTTCAGGCAGGTCTAAATTTTAATTAAACTACAGTCACCACTGCACCCTATGGTTTCTCCTTTCTCGGCTTGTTTCGGTCGAATGACTGGATATGGCAGTGAGGGGAGGAGCTATATAGCAGCTCTGCTGTGGGCGATCCTCTTGCAACTTCCTGTTGGGAAGGAGAATATCCCACAAGTAATGGATGATCCGTGGACTGGATACACTACAAGAGAAATAAATTTATCAGGTAAGCATAAATTATGTTTTCTTCATGGATTCTTCTTTTTTATATTTCTGTTGGCTTTACTTTACAGACTGTTTTGTGTTTTTTTGTATTTCTTTACAACACATATATTAATAGTCTTCTAACAACGTACTCTAAAACTAAAGTTCTGCAGCACACAACATTTGCATGCCATGCTTAACAGCTTGTACACCCACTGTATTTACATAACTCTGTAGAGTACATAGTTTGTACACACAGTACTTGTGCACATTGAGCTCTGAATTACACAGCATGTACTCAGTGCTCTGCAGTACACAGCTTATACACATAGTGCTCTGCTGTATGTGGTATATACACATAGTGCTCTACGGTACACAGCTTACACAGATAGTGCTTTGCAGTATACAGTATATACACATAGTTTTCTGCAGTTCATAGTATATACACACAGTGCTCTGCAGTACACAGCTTATACAGACAGTGCTCTGCAGTACGCAGCTTATACAGACAGTGCTCTGCGGTATACAGTATATACACATAGTGCTCTGCAGTACACAGCTTATACAGACAGTGCTCTGCGGTATACAGTATATACACATAGTACTCTGCAGTACACAGCTTATACACACAGTGCTCTACAGCACACAGCTTATACACACAGTGCTCTGCTGTATACAGTATATACACATAGTGCTCTGCAGTACACAACTTATACGGACAGTGCTCTGCGATATACAGTATATACACATAGTGTTCTGCAGTACACAGCTTATACACACAGTGCTCTGCAGTACACAGCTTATATAGACAGTGCTCTGCTGTATACAGTATATACACATAGTGCTCTGCAGTACACAGCTTATACAGACAGTGCTCTGCGGTATACAGGGAGTGCAGAATTATTAGGCAAATGAGTATTTTGACCACATCATCCTCTTTATGCATGTTGCGTGCAGCAGCAACCACAGCCTCCCAGACACTGTTCAGAGAGGTGTACTGTTTCCCCTCCTTGTAAATCTCACATTTGATGATGGACCACAGGTTCTCAATGGGGTTCAGATCAGGACTGGGACTGGGAGTTGAGCTTGACTCCATCCTCAACCCGAAAAGGCCCCACAAGCTCGTCTTTGATGATACCAGCCCAAACCAGTACTCCACCTCCACCTTGCTGGCGTCTGAGTCGGACTGGAGCTCTCTGCCCTTTACCAATCCAGCCACGGGCCCATCCATCTGGCCCATCAAGACTCACTCTCATTTCATCAGTCCATAAAACCTTAGAAAAATCAGTCTTGAGATATTTCTTGGCCCAGTCTTGACGTTTCAGCTTGTGTGTCTTGTTCAGTGGTGGTCGTCTTTCAGCCTTTCTTACCTTGGCCATGTCTCTGAGTATTGCACACCTTGTGCTTTTGGGCACTCCAGTGATGTTGCAGCTCTGAAATATGGCCAAACTGGTGGCAAGTGGCATCTTGGCAGCTGCACGCTTGACTTTTCTCAGTTCATGGGCAGTTATTTTGCGCCTTGGTTTTTCCACACGCTTCTTGCGACCCTGTTGACTATTTTGAATGAAACGCTTGATTGTTCGATGATCACGCTTCAGAAGCTTTGCAATTTTAAGAGTGCTGCATCCCTCTGCAAGATATCTCACTATTTTTTACTTTTCTGAGCCTGTCAAGTCCTTCTTTTGACCCATTTTGGCAAAGGAAAGGAAGTTGCCTAATAATTATGCACACCTGATATAGGGTGTTGATGTCATTAGACCACACCCCTTCTCATTACAGAGATGCACATCACCTAATATGCTTAATTGGTAGTAGGCTTTCGAGCCTATACAGCTTGGAGTAAGACAACATGCATAAAGAGGATGATGTGGTCAAAATACTCATTTGCCTAATAATTCTGCACTCCCTGTATACAGTATATACACACAGTGCTCTGCAGTACACAATGTATACACACAGTGTTCTGCAGTACACAGCTTTTACAGATAATGCTCTGCAGTATACAGAACATACACATAGTGATGTGCAGTACACAGCTTATACAGACAGTGCTCTGCGGTATACAGTATATACACATAGTGCTCTGGAATACACAATAAATACACATAGTGCTGTACAGTACACAGCTTATTCACACAGTGCTGTGCAGTACACAGTTTATACAGACAGTGCTCTGCAGTATACAGTATGTACACACAGTGCTGTTCAGTACACAATATATACACACAGTGCTCTGCAGTACACAATATATACAGATAGTGCTGTGCAGTACACAATATATACACACAGTGCTCTGCAGTACACAATATATACACACAGTGATGTGCAGTACACTATATATACACACAGTGCTGTGCAGTACACATCTTATACAGACAGTGATGTGCAGTATACAGTATATACATGCAGTGCTCTGCAGTACACAATGTATACACACAGTGCTGTACAGTACATAGCTTATGCAGACAGTGCTGTGCAGTATACAGTACATACACATAGTGCTCTGCAGTACACAATGTATTCACACAGTGCTGTACAGTATACAGCTTATACAGACAGTGCTGTGCAATATACAGTACATACACATAGTGTTCTGCAGTACACAATGTATACAAACAGTGCTGTGCAGTACACAGTTTATACAGATAGTGCTGTGCAGTACACAATATATACACACAGTGCTCTGCAGTACACAATATATACACACAGTGCTGTGCAGTACACAGCTTATACAGACAGTGGTGTGCAGTACGCAGCTTATACATGTAGTGCTCTGCAGTACACAGGTTATACAGATAGTACTTTGCAGTATACAGTATATACACACAGTGCTCTGCAATACACAATATATACGCACAGTGCTGTACAGAACACAGCTTACACAGACAGTGCTCTGTAGTATAAAGTATATACACATAGTGATCTGTAGTATACAGTACATACACATAGTGCTCTGCAGTACACAATGTATACACACAGTGCTGTACAGTACATAACTTATACAGATAGTGCTGTGCAGTATACAGTATATACACACAGTGCTCTGCATTACACAGCTTATACAGACAGTGCTGTGCAGTATACAGTATAAACACATAGTGCTCTGCAGTACACAGGTTATACAGATATTGCTGTGCAGTACACAGTATAAACACATAGTGCTCTGCAGTACACGGCTTATACAGACAGTGCTGTGCAGTATACAGTATATACACACAGTGCTCTGCAGTACACAATGTATACACACAGTGCTGTGCAGTACATAGCTTATACAGACAGTGCTGTGCAGTATACAGTATATACACTCAGTGCTCTGCAGTACACAGCTTATACAGACAGTGCTGTGCAGTATACAGTATAAACACATAGTGCTCTGCTGTACACAGGTTATACAGATAGTGCTGTTCAGTATACAGTATAAACACATAGTGCTCTGCTGTACACAATGTATACACACAGTGCTGTGCAGTACATAGCTTATACAGACAATGCTGTACAGTATACAGTATAAACACATAGTGCTCTGCTGTACACAGGTTATACAGATATTGCTGTGCAGTACACAGTATAAACACATAGTGCTCTGCAGTACACAATGTATACACACAGTGCTGTGCAGTACACAGCTTATACAGAAAGTGCTGTGCAGTATACAGTATATACACACAGTGCTCTGCAGTACACAATATATACACACAGTGCTGTGCAGTACACAATATATACACACAGTGCTGTGCAGTACATAGCTTATACAGACAATGCTGTGCAGTATACAGTATATACACTCAGTGCTCTGCAGTACACAATATATACACACAGTGCTGTGCAGTACATAGCTTATACAGACAATGCTGTGCAGTATACAGTATATACACTCAGTGCTCTGCAGTACACAGCTTATACAGACAGTGCTGTGCAGTATACAGTATAAACACATAGTGCTCTGCTGTACACAATGTATACACACAGTGCTGTGCAGTACATAGCTTATACAGACAATGCTGTACAGTATATACATATAGTGCTCTGCAGTACACTATGTATACACACAGCTGCTTGTACATGCAGTGATTTTTAGGACTTTAGAGAGTTTTCTTTAAACATAAACCTAATTCTGTTCTATACTTTAATAGTGATGAATAGACTGGTATTGTTAGGCATATTTATTGTAATGGAGATGTTTCCCTGTAGTGAACCCTGTGCAGCTTGCTGTTTACAGCAGCTCTGTATCGCCAGCAGTAGAGGGATGACATTGGGCTCAGTCATTTCTGGCCCATGAAGTATAAGTAGCCGTCTTACTCTTGGCTATTACAGTGGCATGCTTGGCTTCTGCCAGCTCTTTAACTGGGGACCGGTGCTAATTTCAGGGCTAATTCCAAGCCGTTCCACTTCAGTGACTATAGCAGGTGGCTGAGTCTGATGGAGCAGAGAGAAGAGGAGGGGGCTGGAACACAGCTCCAGAAAATTACCCTGCTCGGAAAGGAATTCTCTGATTCAATTGACTGATTATTCTGTCAGATAATGTGGGTAGTGTGGAAAGGCAACACATCATACGGGGGAGCTGTAGGGAGAAAGTGGGAGCATATTGTACCGGGGTGACAGGGAGAAAATGAGGGAAGCAGTGTAAAAACACAACATATCATACCAGGCAGGGAGAAAATTAGCACATATTACTAGTGAGACGAGAAATAGACACACTGCTCATCTCCTAATAATCATGTAGCGTACCTGTCTTTATACAGACATCAGCAACAGTACCTGTCTGATCCTAATACACAAACCTTTACCTTTATATACAGACATCAGAGACTTGTACCTCTAGCCTCCCCCTAATATACAGACATCAGAACCTGTACCTCCCCCTAATATACAGACATCAGAAACTGTACCTCCCCCTAATATACAGACATCAGAAACTGTACCTCCCCCTAATATACAGACATCAGAGCCTGTGCCACTAGCCTCCCCCTAATATACAGACATCAGAACCTGTACCTCCCCCTAATATACAGACATCAGAAACTGTACCTCCCCCTAATATACAGACATCAGAAACTGTACCTCCCCCTAATATACAAACATCAGAGCCTGAACCTCTAACCTCCCCTAATATACAGACATCAGAACCTGTACCTCCCCCTAATATACAGACATCAGAAACTGTACCTCCCCCTAATATACAGACATCAGAAACTGTACCTCCCCCTAATATACAAACATCAGAGCCTGTACCTCTGACCTCCCCTAATATACAAACATCAGAGCCTGTACCTCTAGCCTCCCCCTAATATACAGACATCAGAACCTGTACCTCCCCCTAATATACAGACATCAGAAACTGTACCTCCCCCTAATATACAGACATCAGAAACTGTACCTCCCCCTAATATACAAACATCAGAGCCTGTACCTCTAACCTCCCCTAATATACAGACATCAGAACCTGTACCTCCCCCTAATATACAGACATCAGAAACTGTACCTCCCCCTAATATACAGACATCAGAAACTGTACCTCCCCCTAATATACAAACATCGGAGCCTGTACCTCTAGCCTCCCCCTAATATACAGACATCAGAACCTGTACCTCCCCCTAATATACAGACATCAGAAACTGTACCTCCCCCTAATATACAGACATCAGAAACTGTACCTCCCCCTAATATACAGACATCAGAGCCTGTATCTCTAACCTCCCCTAATATACAGACATCAGAACCTGTACCTCTAACCTCCCCCTAATATACAGACATCAGAACCTGTACCTCTAACCTCCCCTAATATACAGACATCAGAACCTGTACCTCTGACCTCCCCCTAATATACAAACATCAGAGCCTCTATCTCTAACCTCCCCTAATATACAGACATCAGAACCTGTACCTCTGACCTCCCCCTAATATACAAACATCAGAGCCTGTACCTCTAACCTCCCCTAATATACAGACATCAGAACCTGTACCTCCCCCTAATATACAGACATCAGAAACTGTACCTCCCCCTAATATACAGACATCAGAAACTGTACCTCCCCCTAATATACAAACATCAGAGCCTGTACCTCTAACCTCCCCTAATATACAGACATCAGAACCTGTACCTCCCCCTAATATACAGACATCAGAAACTGTACCTCCCCCTAATATACAGACATCAGAAACTGTACCTCCCCCTAATATACAGACATCAGAGCCTGTACCTCTGACCTCCCCCTAATATACAAACATCAGAACTTGTACCTCCCCCTAATATACAGACATCAGAGCCTGTACCTCTGACCTCCCCCTAATATACAAACATCAGAACCTGTACCTCCCCCTAATATACAGACATCAGAACCTGTACCTCCCCCTAATATACAGACATCAGAAACTGTACCTCCCCCTAATAAACAGACATCAGAGACTTGTACCTCTAAACTCCCCTAATATACAGACATCAGAGCCTGTACCTCTGACCTCCCCCTAATATACAAACATCAGAACCTGTACCTCCCCCTAATATACAGACATCAGAAACTGTACCTCCCCCTAATATACAGACATCAGAGACTGTACCTCCCCCTAATATACAGACATCAGAACCTGTACCTCTAACCTCCCCTAATATACAGACATCAGAATCTGTACCTCTAACCTCCCCTAATATACAGATATCAGAACCTGTACCTCTAACCTCCCCTAATATACAGACATCAGAACCTGTACCTCTAACCTCCCCCTAATATACAGACATCAGAACCTGTACCTCCCCCTAATATAAAGTATACAGACATCAGAACCTGTACCTCTAACCTCCCCTAATATACAGACATCAGAACCTGTACCTCTAACCTCCCCTAATATGCAGACATCAGAGCCTGTACCTTTAACCCCCCCCTAATATACACACATCAGAACCTGTACCTCTAACCTCCCCTAATATGCAGACATCAGAGCCTGTACCTTTAACCCCCCCTAATATACAGACGTCAGAACCTGTACCTCTAACCCCCCCTAATATACAGACATCAGAGCCTGTACCTCTAACCCCCCCTATTATACAGACATCAGAACCTGTACCTCCCCCTAATATACAGTATACAGACATCAGAGCCTGTACCTCTAACCCCCCCTATTATACAGACACTAGAAACTGTACCTCCCCCTAATATACAGACATCAGAACCTGTACCTCTCCCTAATATACAGACACCAGAACCTGTACCTCCCCCTAATAAACAGACATCAGAACCTGTACCTCCCCCTAATATACAGACATCAGAGCCTGTACCTCCCCCTAATATACAGACATCAGAACCTGTACCTCCCCCTAATATACAGTATACAGACATCAGAGCCTGTACCTCTAACCTCCCCCTAATAAACAGACATCAGAACCTGTACCTCCCCCTAATATACAGTATACAGACATCAGAGCCTGTACCTCTAACCTCCCCCTAATAAACAGACATCAGAACCTGTACCTCCCCCTAATATACAGTATACAGACATCAGAGCCTGTACCTCTAACCTCCACCTAATATACATAACAAGTTGAAAGTAAAAAGTATTTGCTTGTGCGCTAATCCGACACGTGCAAAAAGACAAAGTTAGAATAGCAAGATCGTGTTAACGTATTCAACCATAGACTTCAATAGAGCGGAAAAAATATTCACATAGAATAACGTGTTCTATTTATTTATAAATACTTATAAATATAAATACTGTCAGTATTTATCATTGCACCCGCAGTTCTTGTGAACTGCTGGTGCAATACCACCCCCTGCAGATTTGTGACCAATCGGCCGCTAGCAGGGGCTGTCAATCAGCCCGATCGTATTCGATCGGGCGGATTGCTGTCCGCCACCTCAGAGGTAGCGGATTAGTTAAGGAGCAGCGGTCTTAGAGGTGCTTCTTAACTTCCGCTTCAGCCGGAACTGAAGCGGAGTGGGTCGGAGGCTGCATCCGCTGCTTCTTAAATAGACCCCTTTGGCTTGCACCCTGGTAGATGTCCAAAGGGAATTGTGAGTGCAAGCACACGAGGAGAGTGTATATATATGATGTTTTTTGGGTAAAATATATATATCTATACCTATATAAATATATGATTATATAGAGGTATAGATATCTACAGATATATTAAGGAATATCTATTTAAACATACTTAGAACATATTCCCCTATGGGAAGAACATTGGAATGTGAAATATTTACAGTACAAACAGTTAAACTTTATATTAAATATGAATATTGCATAAATATGATTTTTTCCTATTTTCAGCTACTTGAATGCAAAAAGCTCCAATGCACTTATGTCTACATGAGTACATATGTATTTATGTGTTTATATGTATGTATATGTCTGTAAATACATATATAAATACATATGTACACATATATAAATATATATATATTTATATATACTTTCAACTTGTAATACATGCTCTTCTTCCGATGTGCACAAAGACTAGTAATAAACCCCTAGTGACTGCATACAACTGCGCATCACTCGTAATCTAGTCCATGGTTTGTAATAAGAATTATCTTTTTGTTGCTAGGAGGATTTGTTACAAATTTCTATGTAGTTTTGGTCATTGTATCATAGAAGGGGTTGACTTAATGTGCAGTTCAATATAGAACATCTGCCTGTAACATCTGCACATCTGCTCTGTCCCCACCTTTGTTCCCCAGTGCTGCAAAATAATAATAATTGCAAACCTGGACAAGAAAACCTGATGTTTTCTGAGGCTTTCCTTTAATCTGCAAATACATAACTTATCAGGTTGAGTTCATTTCGTCCTTTCTCCTTCGGGAACAGCTGGTAAATATTTACACGTATTAAATAGTAGTGCAGGAAGTTATGATTTGTTAACTTTGTGCAGTTTTTTAATTGGTATACTCATGGCTGTAGTACTCATGGCTGCAGTACTCATGGCTGCAGTACTCATGGCTTTAGTAGTCATGGCTGTAGTACTCATGGCTGCAGTACTCATGGATGTAGTACTCATGGCTGCAGTACTCATGGCTGCAGTACTCATGGCTGCAGTACTCATGGCTGTAGTACTCATGGCTGCAGTACTCATGGCTTTAGTAGTCATGGCTGTAGTACTCATGGCTGCAGTACTCATGGATGTAGTACTCATGGCTGCAGTACTCATGGCTGCAGTACTCATGGATTTAGTACTCATGGCTGCAGTACTCATGGCTGCAGTACTCATGTCTTTAGTAGTCATGGCTGTAGTACTCATGGCTTTAGTAGTCAAGGTTGCAGTACTTATGGCTTTAGTAGTCATGGCTTTAGTACTCGTGGCTGCAGTACTCATGGCTGCAGTACTCATGGCTTTAGAAGTCATGGCTGTAGTACTCATAGCTGCAGTACTCGTGGCTGCAGTACTCGTGGCTGCAGTAGTCATGGATTTAGTAGTCATGGATTTAGTAGTCATGGCTGCAGTACTCATGGGTTTAGTAGTCATGGCTGTAGTACTCATAGCTGCAGTAGTTATGGCTTTAGTAGTCATGACTGTAGTACTCATGGCTACAGTAGTGATGGCTGGCTGCAGTAGTCATGGCTGCAGTAGTGATGACTGCAGTACTCATGGCTACAGTAGTCATGGCTGCAGTACTCAACTACTCATGGCTGCAGGCTGTTGGCTCAAGGGCTGGTTCCAGTATACACTATACATTATACTGGTTCCAGTATAAAATACCACCAGAGGCAACTAGTGTCCCTAGATAGTTGGTAATTGATGCCATTAGATTAATATGCATCCTGCTAGCACACATTCCTCTTCCTAGACTATATCATCTACGTGGTTATGAGTGCTTCTGATGTTAAAATGCAACTTTTACTCAAATCAGTATTAAAATAAAATTATTAAAATGCGTCGATTTGAGGGGCAACAACTTTTTTTGTATTTTGTTTACTTTTAAACAAACATTTTAATAATTTTATTTTAACTTGGTATTAATAAATAAAATAGAAACAAAGAGAAGTGCCTATTACTAAGTAGATAATGGATCTACTCTGTTAGAATTGTGTGCTAGAGGGATGGTTCTGTATGTTTTGTGCATACTATATGAAATATTCAGACAGTAATGATACAGACCATTTATTACTTGTATAGTACAGGCCAAGTAAAGGATGTGGTTACTGAGTTAGATATGTAACAGTGTATGTTCAACATGTAGATATATGTGTGTAGGCCAATGAACATGCAGATGCGCTGCGGGTTTGAATAGAGGTGCGTGCAAAATAAGTGCAGCATAGTATGTCCTTAGCATGCATAGCAGTGTGTGAGACATGCAGCCCAATTGGAGTGAAAATAGAAGTGTTGTTTATATATGAGGAGTTAGGTCTGAGAGCTTCTAGAAGGGAATGGGTTAATACCAGGGTCAATCTTAAATCCGCTGTCCTCCCTCAGGATGGTGTTATTCTCTTCTGGCCTTTTCCATCCTCACCCTGCAGCCAGCACATCTGAAAATACATATGCATGAGTACCATTTACATATGCTAATCCATGCACAGTTCTAGGTATTTGCATAGGTGCGACTTCCCGGCAGTGATATGGGCTGGAAAGGGGGGGGGGCAAAAGGGGGTGCTGGAAAGCAAGCATGCCGGAGCTGAGCCAGTTTCTATACCCATTACATCCAACCTATTTATCATGTGGGCATCCTAAAAAATAACAACACATCTCTGTACAGTGGCACAATATTACACTTTCCAAATATTTTTGTTCTGATCAAGAGAAATGTATAGCCGGATCTCTATCCCAAAGTTATGTAAGAAGAGAGGTTTCTGGTACCACGTTTTGATCAAACAACAGAAATGCCCCTGCTGCTTTTAACATCATACTTTATTAGAAATGATGCATTTAAATCAGGTTTTTTCTGTGCATACATACAGCCCAATGAAAACAATTTCTAATGAGATCTGGAGTTCATATGGTCCTGGATTTCACTTTGTTAACCTGGGACTCATTTATGGTGACAGACAGTGGGATCCCACACTGTAAGAATCCCATAAAATGCACAGTATTGGAACATCTGCATTGTTGACTGTTCTGCAGCAGAGATACTATATAAAGCTGTTACCATGCTGTCACCAGTACCAAAGGAATTAAAGGGCCAGAGCTTGTACACAAGCAGCTTTATCATTTCTGGAGTCTCACATGGGTTTTGCTGCTCAGAGAGTAATTCAGCCACTTGTAGTCTCAGGAGTGATTTTAATCTGCCAGCTAAGAGCTGGCGTACAGGTTTGAAAGCAGCAGTTTAACGACCGCTGCTTCTCAACTATCAGCTGCAGGCTCACTCATGCACAATGCATAGGCAACTTGATAAATGGAGCCCATAGATTGTTTTTTATTTCCATATTACAAGTGGAAAGTAAAATGTTAGCGCTCAAGTGAAAGCCTCAGGCACACTAACATCTGGAGGTGGGATAGCACAGCCGCGCTAAATCCTCCACTTCTACGGGGTGCACTAACATCTGGAGGTCAGATAGTACAGCCGTATTACATTCAATTCTTTGCTTCTACAGGCGCATTAACATCTGGAGGTCGAATAGTACAGCCGTCCAAAATCCTTCACTTCTACGGGGCACACTAACATCTGGAGGTTGGATAGCACAGCCACGCTAAATGCGTCACTTCTATGGGGTGCATTAACATCTGGAGGTGGGATATCACAGCCACGCTAAATCCTTCACTTATACGGGGCACACTAACATCTGGAGGTTGGATAGCACAGCCGCGCTAAATCGTTCACTTATACGGGGCACACTAACATCTGGAGGTCGGATAGCACAGCCGCGCTAAATCGTTCACTTATACGGGGCACACTAACATCTGGAGGTCGGATAGCACAGCCGCGCTAAATCGTTCACTTATACGGGGCACACTAACATCTGGAGGTCGGATAGTACAGCCGCACTAAATCCGTCACTTATACGGGGCACACTAACATCTGGAGGTCGGATAGTACATCTGTGCTAAATCCTTCACTTCTACGGGGCACACTAACATCTAGAGGTCGGATAGCACAGCCGCGCTAAATCGTTCACTTATACGGGGCACACTAACATCTGGAGGTCGGATAGCACAGCCGCGCTAAATCGTTCACTTATACGGGGCACACTAACATCTGGAGGTCGGATAGTACAGCCGCACTAAATCTTTCACTTATACGGGGCACACTAACATCTAGAGGTCAGATAGCACAGCCGCACTAAATCGTTCACTTATACGGGGCACACTAACATCTAGAGGTCGGATAGCACAGCCGCGCTAAATCCTTCACTTCTACGGGGCACACTAACATCTGGAGGTCGGATAGTACAGCCGCACTAAATCCTTCACTTCTACGGGGCACACTAACATCTGGAGGTCGGATAGTACAGCCGCACTAAATCCTTCACTTCTACAGGGCACACTAACATCTGGAGGTCGGATAGCACAGCCGCGCTAAATCATTCACTTCTACGGGGCACACTAACATCTGGAGGTCGGATAGTACAGCCGCACTAAATCCTTCACTTCTACAGGGCACACTAACATCTGGAGGTCGGATAGTACAGCCGCGCTAAATCCTTCACTTCTACGGGGCACACTAACATCTGGAGGTCGGATAGTACAGCCGCACTAAATCCTTCACTTCTATGGGGCACACTAACAGCTGGAGGTCGGATAGCACAGCCGCGCTAAATCCTTCACTTCTACGGGGCACACTAACATCTAGAGGTCGGATAGCACAGCCGCACTAAATCCTTCACTTCTACGGGGCACACTAACTTCTAGAGGTCGGATAGCACAGCCGCACTAAATCCTTCACTTCTATGGGGCACACTAACATCTGGAGGTCGGATAGCACAGCCGCACTAAATCCTTCACTTCTACGGGGCACACTAACATCTAAAGGTCGGATAGTACATCTGTGCTAAATCCTTCACTTCTACGGGGCACACTAACATCTAAAGGTCGGATAGTACATCTGTGCTAAATCTGTTACTTCTACGGGGCACACTAACATCTAGAGGTCGGATAGCACAGCCGCGCTAAATCGTTCACTTATACGGGGCACACTAACATCTGGAGGTCGGATAGCACAGCCGCGCTAAATCGTTCACTTATACGGGGCACACTAACATCTGGAGGTCTGATAGTACAGCCGCACTAAATCGTTCACTTATACGGGGCACACTAACATCTAGAGGTCAGATAGCACAGCCGCACTAAATCGTTCACTTCTACGGGGCACACTAACATCTAGAGGTCGGATAGCACAGCCGCGCTAAATCCTTCATTTCTACGGGGCACACTAACATCTAAAGGTCGGATAGTACATCTGTGCTAAATCCTTCACTTATACGGGGCACACTAACATCTAAAGGTCGGATAGTACATTTGTGCTAAATCTGTTACTTCTACGGGGCACACTAACATCTGGAGGTCGGATAGCACAGCCGCACTAAATCCTTCACTTCTACGGGGCACACTAACATCTGGAGGTCGGATAGCACAGCCGCACTAAATCCTTCACTTCTACGGGGCACACTAACATCTAAAGGTCGGATAGTACATCTGTGCTAAATCCTTCACTTATACGGGGCACACTAACATCTAAAGGTCGGATAGTACATTTGTGCTAAATCTGTTACTTCTACGGGGCACACTAACATCTGGAGGTCGGATAGCACAGCCGCACTAAATCCTTCACTTCTACGGGGCACACTAACATCTGGAGGTCGGATAGCACATCTGTGCTAAATCCGTCACTTCTATGGGGCACACTAACATCTGGAGGTCGGATAGCACAGCCGCACTAAATCTGTCACTTCTACAGGCACACTAACATCTGGAGGTCGGATAGCACAGCCGCACTAAATCCTTCACTTCTGTGGGGCACACTAACATCTGGAGGTCGGATAGCACAGCCGCGCTAAATCTGTTACTTCTACGGGGCACACTAACATCTGGAGGTCGGATTGCACAGCCGCGCTAAATCTGTCACTTCTACAGGCACACTAACTTCTAGAGGTCGGATAGTACATCTGTGCTAAATCCTTCACTTCTGTGGGGCACACTAACATCTGGAGGTCGGATAGCACAGCCGCGCTAAATCTGTTACTTCTACGGGGCACACTAACATCTGGAGGTCGGATAGCACAGCCGCACTAAATCCTTCACTTCTACAGGGCGCACTAACAGCTGGAGGTGGGATCGCACAGCCGCGCTAAATCCTTTACTTCTACGGGGCGCAATAACAGCTGGAGGTGGGATCGCACAGCCGCGCTAAATCCTTTACTTCTACGGGGCACAATAACAGCTGGAGGTGGGATCGCACAGCCGCGCTAAATCCTTTACTTCTACGGGGCGCAATAACAGCTGGAGGTGGGATAGCACAGCCGTGCTAAATCTTTCACTTCTACAGGGCGCACTAACAGCTGGAGGTGGGATAGCATAGCCGTGCTAAATCCTTCACTTCTACGGGGCGCACTAAAAAAAACTCGAACTTGGCTCTAGGCCACCCATGTTTTTAGGGCTGCGGAATCTGTTGGCGCTTTACAAATAACTGATGATAATAATAAATAACAGGCACCCTGTCAGCTAGCTATAGTACAGTAAATTGTAAAGTGATTAGTGCATTGTGATGATTTTACCTGTTTAAAGGGACAGGAAACCCCAACATTTCCTTTCATGATTTGCATGGAACATATAATTGTAAACAACTTTCTAATTTACTTATATTATCAAATTTGCTTCTTTCTCTTGTTATTCTTTGCTGAAGGAACATCATTGCACTACTGGCAGCTAGCTGAACACATCTAGTCAGCCAATCGCAAGAGACAAATGTGCTCCAACTAGTGTAGGCCATGGGCGTATTCTTTTTCAACAAGGGATACCAAGAGAATGAAGCACATTTGAAAATAGAAGTGAATTTAAAAGTGTCTTAAAATGATTTGCTCTATTTGAATTTTGCAAGTTTAATTTTAACTTTCCTATCCCTTTAAGGAGACCCAGCAAGTTCCCATATGTAATGAAATACAAGGCATTACTTTATGGGACCAAGTGCAATTCTCTGCTGTAACATTCTGTATATTCTCACTGAGGGCAGGACGGCTGCAAGCACCAAATGTTATCTTTTGCTGTTAATTTGCTGTACATGCACTGCTGTGAGCAGGGAAGTCATCTGCTTTGGATCCATTATGATCCTATCCTCTTGCTTCCCTCTCAATGTATTCTAGGACTGCTAGTGTAAAGGATTACTTAGAGTTTATGCTGAATACAGGAGCAGAATAAATTACAATACAATGAATACAGGGGATTAATTTAAGAAGATTCTGTATTGCGTTTGTGGACTTTGCACTTAAAATGGAGAAGAAATTATTTTAAATATGAAAGACACAGGGATTATGAGGTTTTTAGATGTTACACAAAAAACACAATCCAGGAGCATGGACCTGTAGCCCCATAATGCTCTGTTCCAAAAGCCAAATATTCTGGTGATACATTGTTGGTAACATTTCCAGGGACACTTTGCAGCACAGCCACGCCCATTAATGATTTGCATAGCTCCACCCACCCAGACCACCAAAACAAACTCATTAACCCCTTAGGGACCATTTTTCAATTTTCTTACCGTTAGAGACTAGGGCTATTTTAACATTTTTGCAGTGTTTGTGTTTAGCTGTAATTTTCCTCTTACTCATTTACTGTACTCACACATATTATATACCATTTGTCTCACCATTAAAGGGACTTTCTAAAGATAGCATTATTTTCATCATATCATATAATTTACTCTAAAAAAAATTTTTATAAAATATGATGAAAAAAATTGGAAAAAAACACACTTTTTCTAACTTTGACCCCCAAAATCTGTTACACATCTACAACCACCAAAAAACACCCATGCTAAATAGTTTCCAAATTTTGTCCTGAGTTTAGAAATACCCAATGTTTACATGTTCTTTGCTATTTTTGCAAGTTATAGGGCAATAAGTACAAGTAGCACTTTGCTATTTCCAAACCATTTTTTTTCTTCAAATTAGCCATAGTTACATTGTAACACTGATATCTGTCAGGAATCCCTTAATAACCCTTCACATGTACATATTTTTTTTAGTAGACAACCCAAAGTATTGATCTAGGCCCATTTTGGTATATTTCATGCCACCATTTCACCGGCAAATGCAATCAAATAAAAAACATCATTAACTTTTTCACAAACTTTAGGTTTCTCACTGAAATTATTTACAAACAGCTTGTGCAAATATGGCACAAATCATTGTAAATGCTTCTCTGGGATCCCCTTTGTTTAGAAATAGCAGACATATATGGCTTTGGTATTTGGTACACCACACTTGTATTATGCTCAGCAGTTAAGGGGTTAATTAGGGAGCTTGTAGGGAGCTTGTAGGGTTAATTTTAGCTGTAGTGTAGTAAACAACCTAAAGTATTGATCTAGGCTAATTTTGGCATATTTCATGCCACCATTTCACCGCCAAATGCGATAAAAAAAAAATTGTTGCCTTTTTCACTAACTTTAGGTTTCTTAATGAAATTATTTACAAACAGCTTGTGCAATTATGGCACAAATGGTTGTAAATGCTTCTCTGGGATCCCCTTTGTTCAGAAATAGCAGACATTTATGGCTTTGGCATTGCTTTTTGGTAATTAGAAGGCCTCTAAATGACACTGCGCACCACACTTGTATTATTCCCATCAGTTAAGGGGTTAATTAGGTAGCTTATAGGATTAATTTTTAGCTTTAGTGTAGAGATCAGCCTCCCACCTGACACATCCCACCCACTGATCCCTCCCTGACCCCCCTCAAACAGCTCTCTTCCCTGCCTCAATATCGAGGCATCACTGCAGTACCCTAAAATCATCTGGAAGTGATCACCATCGCTTGAAATCCCAGAGGGCGTGTCAGGCACGTCCTTGATCCTTAACTGCATTTTTTTTGTGGGACGCGCCTGACACGTCCTTGGTCATTAAGGGGTTAAATACTAGTAGTATAATTTAGCGATACTGATTGCTTAAAGTGAAAGGAAAGTCAAATCTAATCTTTAATTATTCAGATAGAACATGTCATTTTTAAATTAACTTCTGCTATGAACCATAGTTTGTTCTCTTGGGTACCTTTGTTGAAAAGAAAATGCACATATCCTCAGCAGCAGCAATGCTCTGCTGGTGATTGGTGGCTACACACATTTGTGTTTTGTCATTGGCTCACCAGATGTCATCAGCTTGTTCCCAATAGTGCAGTGTTGCAATAATAAGATTGCTCTAATATATTAAACGATTTTCTTTTTGCACTGTTATAGCCTTTAATCTAGGTTAAATAATCCTCATAACCCTTCAGCATCTGTATAACAGGACACCAAAAAGCACACTAGTTTATATAGATGTTAGACAGTGATATTACCTTAATGGGTTGGATTTAACAAGCTGCGGATGCTGCTGAATCCGCCCGAAGTTTCCAACTCGCCGGAAGCTGAAGTTAAATTGAAAGAAAATTTTCACCAACATACTTAATACCATGGATTCCTCTTATAACACTCTATGTAGTCCCTAAGTTGTTGTTTTTTAATTCCTTGTTATTTGTTTTTATATATGATCGATTTTTCTAACATATCATCTCTGATCTTCCTCCGCCCCCTCGCTCATTTCCTGGTTTGGCTATTTTACAAGTAAGAGCGGTCCCAGCACATGAAGAGCCTGATAGCTTAAAGGGACATTATACACTAGACTATTCTTTGCATAAATGTTCAGTAGAAGATCCATTTATACAGCCTATACAGCTGCTTTTTTTTTTTTTTTTTTTTTTTTAAAACATGTATAGTTTTGCTTATTTTTAAATAACATTGTGATGATTTTCAGACTCCTAACCAAGCCCCAAAGTTTTAGGAGAATACTGATGTATACCTGCTCCAGCTTGCGTAAAGAGTCTTTTCATATGCAGAGGAAGGGGGGGGGTCTGCTTTTTTTTTGCTATAGAACCACTTGCAGTGGGTGTTCCAGCTATCCTTTTCAACAGTGCTAAACTGGTAGCTTCTAAGTAAATTTTTAAATGGTTTTATACTGGATTTTTAGATCAGTATCTGTATATTATTCTTTATAGTAGTGTCTATTACATACAGTTAAATGAAAATTGATGTATACTGTCCCTTTAAGCCTCTGCTAAGCCTCAGTATATAAAAGGGGGAAATTACACATGTTCTAAATAGGACAGTTGGCAACTAATACATGTTTTACGATCGGATTGATTGACACCCCTGCTAGCGGAATCTGCAGGGGGCAGCATTGTGCTTTGATAAATGCCGACAGTGTATGCTGTCTGGCGGACATGATCGCTACAGCGGATCATATCCACCAGACAAATGATAAATTGGCCCCTATATGTCTATACTGTATGTCTCCTTTTTGCTGATATATATATATATGTGTATGTATATGTGTGTGTATATGTGTGTATATATATATATGTGTATGTATATGTGTATGTATATGTGTGTATATATATATATATGTGTATGTATATGTGTATGTATATGTGTGTATATATATATATATATGTGTATGTATATGTGTATGTATATGTGTGTATATATATATATATATATATTATGGGTATGTTACCCAGGTAAAAGGGCATTACCCAACCTGCTGAGGGTAAAGCCTGATGTATGATCATATATCCTCTCAGAGTGCGGAGTCACCGCATCAAACATATAAAGCATACACTGTAATTCCCCCATCTTCACTATCTTTTTTTTACCCCCGCCTGAACAGTGAAGCACCCCTTGTAATCCTCATACCCCAAGGTTCACTTGGGGTGGATGCCAGAGGATCCTTGAACCCTCCAGGCGGAGGCAAAATAAATAGTGTTGATGGGGGAATTACAGTACATCAGGCTTTACCCAGAGCCGCTTGATGTCCGTTTTACCCAGATAATCCTAGGATTACCCGGATTTCTTACTTTACCTGTAACATATACCATATAACACCATCAAGCACGGATCAATTACCCCTTGTGTAGTGTGTGCACTTCTCAAAACATTTGTTACAAGATCACTCCGCCCCTATGTTGCAGAAGTCCACCACCAAGGTGAGGGTTCACTGATTGAAATTATAGCATTTTCAGTCTTCTGTGGTGTTTACTAGTAATGTTTACACTCCTCAAAATGATTAAAAGGTTCAAGTGGAAGCCATACTCCTTAGCACATCCATACAAGGTATTGTTTGTCCATACATTCAACTTGTCAGTGAGGTCTTCATGTAACTTTTTATCAGTCAATTCTGCTTTACACTGTGGCCGTCTTTTTTATTTTCTACAAAGGGTGTTTCTACCCAATTTCAGGTAAAAATAAATAAAAGAAGCATAGTACAGATATATCATAAGGTCTGGTAGATTTTCACTTTAATCTGATCAGCAATGAGGCCCCATCATTACAGATACTGAATTCTTTCCAGAATGTTTTTTTAAAGCCCAGGGGGTTAATTTGTGATGCTATACACACTCTTTTCTATTCATCTCACCTATATTGCTCACAAGACTTTTTGTTTAACAGCTCAGTTAGCGATATCAGTGGTAACAATTGGAGTTAGTATGATTAAAGGGACAGTTTACACCAGAATTATTATTGTTTAAAAAGATAGATAATGCCTTTATTACCCACTCCCCAGTTTTGCATAACCAACACAGTTATATTAACATATGTTTTACCTCTGTAGACTGCCCCCTTATCTCAGTGCTTTTGACAGATATGCAGTTTAGCTAATCAGTGCAGAATCCTAAATAACTCCACGGGAGTGAGCACAATGTTATCTATATGACAGGCATGAACTAGTACTGTCTAACTGTGAAAAACTTTCAAAATGCTCTGAGCTAAGAGGCGGTTTTCAACGGTTTTAGAAATCAGTTTGAGGCTACATAGGTTTAGTTGTTCAAAAATACCACCAAGGGAACTAAGTAAATTTAATGATAAAAGTAAATTGGAAAGTTGTTTAAAATTGCATGCCCTATCTGAATCATGAAAGTTTAATTTTGACTAGACTGTCCCTTTAAGGTCACTTGAAGGAAGCTTTGCAAAGCATTCAGTTGGTTCTCACTGTGCACACTTTTAAAAACTGAAACCAACCGTTTAACTTGTCTTTATCGTTTTGTCAGCTCAGCTGAAGGAAACATTTTGCCCTGCATAGCTCTTGTATAGTACAAGCTAAATTGTATTGGTAGAGGAAACATATTAAAAACCTTCAAAATATAAAATAAAGCAAACAAAGAACTTCCAGAACTTGCTACAATAAAAAAAACCACATTTTTTTCTAACAATATCTTCATATATTTCTTTTTATAGTTGCCAGTAGTATCTATTATATGAATAAATCTGAAAGAATCTTGTTAGATGTTCTACCCTTTATGATTCTGTCACCTCGGCAGCCTTATAAGTGCGCACAGTTCCAGTTTAACAAATGAACGTATTCTTCTGTAATAGCTTCATGCAGGTTAAGTTGTCTGTAGTTTCCCAGCAGTTAGAATTGCCACGTGCTTAATGAGCTAAGAGAAAACAACCATATTTTTAGTTACCAATAAAATCTTTTGTAACCTTGGGGTCTTTTTAAGTCTGTTAGAAGAGCTGTGTAGAGTGCTTATCCTGGGGTTTCCTGTGGTTCGCTAATTTGAAGACATTCTGACCTTAAAGGCATACTACTCAAAAATGTTCTTTCATTAATGTGAAAGAACAGCATTTAAAGAGACAGTAAAGGCATAATTAGTGTTGAAGGGACAGTCTACTCCAGAATTTGTATTGTTTAAAAATATAGATAATCCCCCATTCCTCAATTTTGCATAACCAACACGGTTATATAATACACTTTATACCTTTGTGATTACCTTGTATCTAAGCCTCTGCAGACTGCCCCCTTATTTAAGTTCTTATGATAGGCTTGCATTTTAGCCAATCAGTGCTGACTCATAAATAACTCCACGGGAGTGAGCACAATGTCATCTATAGGGCACACATTAACTTGCTCTGTGTAGCTGTGAAAAACTGTCAAAATTAGATAAGGGGCGGCCTTCAAGGGCTAGAAATTAGCATATGAGTCTACGTAGGTTTAGCTTTCAACAAAGAATACCAAAAGAACAAAGCCATTTTCATGATAAAAGTAAATTTTAAAGTTGTTTGCAATTGCATGCCCTATCTGAATCATGAACGTTTAATTTTGACTAGACTGTTCCTTTTAAGCAAAACTGCTGCAATAGAATGCTAATGACACATGCATGCCTCTATCAGCAACCTAGGTTTACTCGTCAACAAAGGATACCTAGAGCACTTTTACTCATGTGCATTGGCTTATAGTTACCTCCCACTAATGCTCAATGAGTACTAGGTATAAGTACGTCAGCCAATTAAAGGGACATAAATCCCATTTTCTTTCTTTTATTATTCAGATAGAACATACAAATTTAAACAACGTTCCAATATACTTCTATTATCAAATTGTCTTTGTTTTCTTGTTATCCTTTGTTGAAAAGCAGGAAGGTAAACTCAGAAGTGTGCACGTGACTGCAGCACTATATGGCAGTAGATTTGCAACAAGGTTAGCTAGAGCAGAAGATGGCAGCACTATTTCCTGTTATGTAGTGCTTCGGGCATGTGCACACTACCTAGCTAGATATCTCTTCAACAAAGAATAACATGTGAACAAAGTGAATTTTTATAAAAGAAGTAAATTGGAAAAAATGTAAAATTGTATTCTCTATCTGAATTGAGAAAGCAAAATGTTGGGATTCATGTCCCTTTAACTTCAGTAGAAAACCCAGTGAGCATTAGCAAGAAGTGCCTATCAGCCAATGAGAATCCGTACAAAGTACACAACTGTAACAACTGTATTAGTTTCAATTGAAACCGCTTATACTTCATTTTATTTGTCTAGAAAACTGTTTAACTTGTTTAAATGCTGATATTTCATAGGGATGACAAAGGGTTTAGTAAAGTTTCCCGTTAAGAAAAACATTTAAAGGGACACTAAACACAATTTTTTTCTTTAATGATTCAGACAGAGCATGCAATTTTAAGCAACATCCTAATTTATTCCCATTATTAATCTATCTTCATTCTCTTGCTATCTTTATTTGAAAAGCAGGAAAGTAAAGCTACCCAGGGTGTTGAAGCTAAAATGGGCCGGCTCCTAAGCTTTACGTTCCTGCTTTTTAAATAAAGATAGCAAGAGAACAAATATAAATTATCAATAGGAGTAAATGACAAAGTTGCTTAAAATTGAATCATTAAAGAAAAATATCTGGGTTTAGTATCCCTTTAATGGCTTTTAAGTCTGTTTTCATTGTCTTCAATTGACTAATACTTTAGTGATTCCTGCATCAGTGCATGTGGTTTTTTTAATTTCAGCAGCCAAGATCACTTGAAGCTCTACATTTTAGTTTTTGCACATATTCTATTCAATATTTTAAGTATTCTAAGGTGATTTGAAGACGAGCTGAAATTTCGTACTTTCAAATTATTGCAAAAGTTTAAATTCTTTAGTTCTAGGATTAAGAAATGTAAGTGTGAACAACAAGAGGGATTAGCCCAATACTGTTAAATAATTGTGTGTATTGTTTTTCAGTCCTTCATAAATCTGATGAGTTTTTGTGCTATGCTTGAATGAAGTAATATTAGACAAAGAGAAAAGGTCAAATTGTTGTTATTTAGTGATATTGCCCTCATGGTGTTTCACAAGCAGAAACCGCCAAGTTTGAATTTATTTTTCTGCTGGAGGACTGAGACTTACATTTCTGTACATGACTGCATAGGATGATAACCTGAATACTGACTCTCCTGCCTGACGTGTGTAATGTGTGTTTTTTTTTATGGCAGGGGAACATCCAGGCCAATCAGCGCATGTCCTGTCCCCTGTCCACCAGACCTCAACCTAAGGTACATCATCTAATACAGTGTGTTGAGGGCTCTCTCGTATACTGATCTCCCCATCATTTCCATGTATAGCATCCCCTCTTCATGTGCCTGTACATAAGAATATGTCATGTTTTGTATTGGTACAAAATAAGCTGTAAAGGAGTATGTTGCACTATAAGGAAAGATGCAGGACAATTTGTTAAGTAAATAGTTTCTATCATAACATTTATAGTGGATGAGGCATTCTTTGTAGGAACTAGAGCTGCAAGATCCTGTATAAAGAAGAGACATGCAAGGCAAATGGTAGGTAAACACTAGGTACATGCTATAGAAAATAAATAATACACAATAAGCAGGCCTGCAGCTGTCAATTCATATTCCGATAAGTAGTAGATAAGTGTGATGTAAAAGTTTTTTCTAGACTGTAAACTTTAATGTTTTTATTATCAATATTAGTAATCTTAAAGTAAAAGATGGGGAGTTTTATTAATGAAAGTCTTAGTAAGCACTTTTTTTAAAAATAATTCCATACAATCTGCTGTTCCTCCGCCTGTAACGAATACTCTATATCTTAATTCAGTGACGATTCAGGTTGTAGCGAATCATATTGCGCCCCCTTTGGCCTCCAGCAAGTAAATAATAACTCACCTGGCTTTGGATGCCAAAGGGGGATAGATACGATTGGCTACAGCCTGAATTAATGTTAAAGTTTACAATAACTTTAAAGATTTGAAAGTCTAGTCAGAGAACAAGAAGCAAAGTACACCTGAGTTATCATACAGAGACAAACAAAAGTCCAAGCTGAGTTGAACCAGAAATGTGAGACATTTGTTGCTGCTGACATTTTTAATGGAAGTGGGCAAAATTGTCCTGGACATAATAATATTGAGGCAAATAAATACAATATATATATGTATTGTGTTAGCACCTGTCTAATTTTAACTCTAAAGCAAGTCTCAAGTAAAAAAAGGATATGAAATATTCCTAGAGACTCATTTGACAAAAAGAGACTCTGCTTCTTATGATGTAAAGTATTGTCTGTGTGTTTTTTTTTATTTTTGGTAAAGAGGAAGTTGTAGTTCCCTGGTCATTCCATTGTATTTGTGTATGTTTTACAATTTTCATAAACCATATGACATCTAAAGGGCCATGGTACTCCTCTCTCTTACTTTAGGGGTCCCTTGAAGGTATGGATTTCAATTTTGCAGAAAAAGCTTCATCACTCTTCCCATTTTATTACTCGAATACTGGTAGATAAAGAATTCAGAAAATGCATTTAAATCATCCACATTCTATATGGAGTCAAGTGACCCCCTCATTTGAAAGAGGAGATTCTCCTTCTTAAAACTATAGGTAGTGGGTACTGTTTCCATGGTTGAGCAGTGGCTACAAATAAACTAGTGGTAAACTTGATAATTCTTGGGTGGCAGTGTGTAGGGATACTCTGGTCTGCTACTGATGCTATGTAGACCAGTTATGGGTACTTACATTCTGGCTTGCAGCCGATACAAATAACCTTGGCTTGAATTGAGTACTTGGGTGTAGCAGTGAATACTGATACATACATATGTAGATAAACACACAGTGAAATAAATCTCCAGGGCAGAGAGAGCATCTCTGGCTCCAGATAAGCGGAAAGATTGTGAAAATGGGACGGATGACACATATATTTTTTTTCTTCTTTCTTTGACAAGGTGGACAGTTTAACCAAATGCCAGACCATCATTTTACTGAAATTGCAGTAGTTAGAATGAAATCAGCAGCTGTATGTTTCATCTTTAACAAGAGAGAGGATTTTTTTTATTCATCCCAGGCATAATAATAACAGATGATAACATGCTTTTAACCCATTTAATGCCAGTGTTCCAATGTTAGTACTAGTTGTCTGCATGAATAAACTATACTATTCTTAATTTAGATGTTTATCCGTGAGCCCTAAAAAATTTCAGTACTAGGTATCTTATTATTTTCAATGACTCTGACACTATTGTTGTTGGGAATCATTCCAGTCAAGGTCATTTTACAATATCACTAGGAAGTTTTTTAGTCATCTGGAATAACAAATCTGGTAAATTCCATATGCCAAGGAATTTGCAGAATCAGTAAATAATTTCAAGTTGGTTTTACAACCAGTTCTTTATTTATGATTGTTCTGCCATTGGATTGTGCTAGAAAGAATACCATTTGCACCTGTTTGTTATTTATGTGGAGCATATTCGCCTAACTAGGGAGGTGCACCTGTTAAACATCTTGCTGTTTTGTATGATCCAGCATGCAAACATAATGTAACTATGGCCCTTGTAACTGGGACAGCAGTTTCCTGGTAGTTGTAGAAGTTAGGGCCTAGATACTGGATACATATAGGAAACATGTGAGTGCTTTAATTCTCTCAGTAGAACACTCACTGATGCAGAGACTCAATGAAAAAGGTATGGGAGTACAGGCCCAATGTACTTGTAGACTTGCAGTAAGTTATCTAAAGCTGAATGATGGTCTCTTCCAAACAGGTACTGAAAGTCTTAAAGCAGGGACATTAAAGGCAAAGTAAATTCAAAACTTAACTTTCATGGTTTAGATAGAGCATGCAATTTAAAATAAAAATATCCAATTAACTTCTATTAACAATTTTTTCTTCATTTGCTTGGTATCCTTTGTTACAGAGTAAACCTAGGTAGGCACAAACAAATGCACATGTCTTTAACACTCTATGGCAGTAGTGTTTGCAGTGATCTTTGTAGCACTGTTATACAATGTGCAAATACTGGCCCAGATTACAAGTTTTGCGTTAGAGGCTGTGCGGTGCTAATGAGCAGTTTTCCCCCACCGCTCACTTACCTACAGCGCTGGTATTACGAGTTTTCAGAAACCCGTAGTTAAAAGGCAAGAAGTGAGCGTTGAGCAAAATTTTGCTCATTACCGCACTCCAATACCAGCGCTGCTTAAGTCAATGGTGAGCTGGTGTAATGTGCTTGTGCACTATTTCCCCATAGGAATCAACGGGGAAAGCTGGCTGAAAAAAAGTCTAACACCTGCAAAAAAGCAGCGTAAAACTCCTTAACGCAGCCCCATTGATTCCTATGGGGAAATAAAATGTATGTCTACACCTAACACCCTAACATGAATCCTGAGTCTAAACACCCCTAATCTTACACTTATTAACCCCTAATCTGCAGCCCCCGACACCGCCGCCACCTACATTATACTTATGAACCCCTAATCTGCTGCCCCCAACATTGCCGAACACTACATTATATTTGTTAACCCCTACTCTGCCACCCCCAATGTCGCCGCCACCTACCTACACTTATTAACCCCTAATCTGCCGCCCCAACTTTGCCGCCACTATATTAAAGTTATTAACCCCTAAACCTAACACCCCCTAACTTAAATATAATTTAAATAAATCGAAATAAATATTCCTATCACTAACTAAATTATTCCTATTTAAAACTAAATACTTACCTGTAAAATAAACCCTAAACTAGATACAATATAACTAATTGTTACATTGTATCTAGCTTAGGGTTTATATTTATTTTAACTAGGTAGAATAGTTATTAAATAGTTATTAACTATTTAATAACTACCTAGTTAAAATAAATACACATTTACCTGTTAAATAAAACCTAACCTAAGTTACACTAACACCTAACACTACACTATAATTAAATAAATTAACTTAATTAAATACAATTACCTAAATTAAATTAAATTAGCTAAAGTACAAAAAAAACATACTAAATTACAGAAAATAATAAACAAATTACAGATATTTAAACTAATTACACCTAATCTAATAGCCCTATTAAAATAAAAAAGCCCCCTAAAATAAAAAAAAAACCTAGCCTAAACTAAACTACCAATAGCCCTTTAAAGGGCTTTTTGCGTGGCATTGCCCCAAAGTAATCAGCTCTTTTACCTGTAAAAAAAAATACAAACAACCCCCCCCAACAGTAAAACCCCCACCCACACAACCAACCCCCCAAATAAAAGCCTAACTAAAAAAAACCTAAGCTCCCCATTGCCCTGAAAAGGGCATTTGGATGGGCATTGCCCTCAAAAGGGCAGTTAGCTCTTTTACAAGACCAAACCGCTAATCTCAAAAATAAACCCACCCAATACACCCTTAAAAAAACCTAACACTAACCCCCTGAAGATCGACTTACCGGGAGACGTCTTCATCCAAGCCGGGCGAAGTGGCCCTCCAGACAGGCAGAAGTCTTCATCCAAGCCGGGCAGAAGTGGTACTCCAGACGGACAGAAGTCTTCATCCATACAGCATCTTCTATTTTCATCTAGTCGGCGCAGAGCGGGTCCATCTTCAAGACATCCGACGCGGAGCATTCTCTTCATCCGACAACTAACACAGAATGAAGGTACCTTTAAGTGACGTCATCCAAGAAGACTTCTGTCCGTCTGGAGGACCACTTCTGTGAGGCTTGGATGAAGACTTCTGCCCGTCTGGAGGACCACTTCGCCCAGCTTGGATGAAGATGTCTCCCAGTAAGTCGATCTTCAGAGGGTTAGTGTTTTTTTAAGGGTGTATTGGGTGGGTTTTATTTTTAGGTTAGGGACTTTGGGCGGCAAAAGAGCTAACTGCCCTTTTAAGGGCAATTGCCATCCAAATGCCCTTTTCAGGGCAATGGGGATCTTAGGTTTTTTTTAGATAGGATTTTATTTGGGGGGTTGGTTGTGTGGGTGGTGGGTTTTACTGTTGGGGGGTTTGTTTGTATTTTTTTTTACAGGTAAAAGAGCTGATTACTTTGGGGCAATGCCCCACAAAAGGCCCTTTTAAGGGCTATTGGTAGTTTAGTTTAGGCTAGGGTTTTTTTTTATTGGGGGGGTATTTTAATAGGGCTATTAGATTAGGTGTAATTAGTTTAAATTTCTATAATTTGTTTATTATTTTCTGTAATTTAGTGTTTTTTGTACTTTAGCTAATTTAATTTAATTTAGGTAATTTTATGTAATTTATTTAATTGTATTTAATTTAGTTAATTTATTTAATTATAGTGTAGCGTTAGGTGTAATTGTAACTTAGGTTAGGTTTTTATTTTACAGGTACTTTTGTATTTATTTTACCTAGGTAGTTATTAAATAGTTAATAACTATTTAATAACTATTCTACTTAGTTAAAATAAATACAAACTTGCCTGTAAAATAAAAATAAATCCTAAGCTAGCTACAAGTCATTAGTTATATTGTAGCTATCTTAGGGTTTATTTTACAGGTAAGTATTTAGTTTTAAATAGGAATAATTTAGTTAATGATAGGAATTTTTAGTTAGATTTCTTTTAATTATATTTAAGTTAGGGTTAGGGTTAGACTTAGATTTAGGGGTTAATAACTTTAATATAGTGGCGGCGACATTGGGGGCGGCAGATTAGGGATTAATAAATGTAGGTAGGTGGTGGCGATGTTAGGGACGGCAGATTAGGGGTTAATAATATTTAACTAATGTTTTTGCGAGGCGGGAGTGCGGCGGTTTAGGGGTTAATATATTTATGATAGTGGCGGCGATGTCCGGTTCGGCAGATTAGGGGTTAAAATTTTTCTTTTAGTGTTTGCGATGTGGGAGGGCCTCGGTTTAGGGGTTAGTAGGTAGTTTATGGGTGTTAGTGTACTTTTTAGCAATTTAGTTAAGAGTTTTATGCTACGGCGTTGTAGTGTAAAACTCTTAACTACTGACTTTAAAATGCGGTACCAATCTTGACAGGAGAGGGTGTACCGCTCACTTTTTGGCAGACTCATAATACCGGCGCTATGCAAGTCCCATTGAAAAAAGAGGATAGGCAATTTACGTAAGTGGATTTGCGGTATTTCCAAGTCTGGCCAAAAAAAGTGAGCGGTACACCTGTACCTGCAAGACTCGTAATACCAGCGGGCGTTAAAAAGCATTTTAGGACCGGCAAACGCTGCTTTTTAAGCCTAACGCAAAACTCGTAATCTAGCCGACTGTTACTACATTTATAAAATTGTGTGCTGTATCTGAGTCTAAATTTGTCCTTAAGCAATCCATTCAGTGGTATTTATTGCCATGGTTCTGGGTGTCCTATAATGTCACCTATATGTGAACAGCCATTTTGGATTGATAGAAGATGAGTAGCATATTGGCCTTCTCAAAGAGCACCCCATAGCAGTTCTGAAGCTAAATCTGCAGCATCATAAAATGTCCCAATGGGCTTTATGGTTATGAATGTTGCTATTGCTGCAATGCTCTTTTGTCATGAACAAATAAGCTTTAGGAAGAAGCTCAAGTAAAGACTGAATGCTGGTGGATAATATGGCTGGGCCCTGGCTAGAACACAGAGTGGTGATAAGGGAGTCTCTGTATAGAATTGCAGAAGCTCTGGTTAACTGTGTTAGAAATGGGATTTCCTTGTTTCTCTGAAGCCAGCAGTGATAGTCTAGGGCGGCGAAGGCTAATAACGTGAATGTGTTTAGCAAGCAGCGATTAATGTAGGAAAGGGTATTTTTGTAACACCCAATTTAATATAAATGCACTAAAATATTTGGCTTACATTTAATGCACAAGTAGATCTAGCTAACACATTTAATAAAAAAGTAGATGCCCAACTCTTTAGAAAAGACATCTTCTGTTTTAGCCCATCTAGTTAGGTCAACTTCCAGAGTCCTGATCAGGCCTGGTCTTCTGGTTTTTCCCTGATTGCCTTTCTTAGTCTTAGAAAAGATGTGCAATAGCATTGTATGCATGCTTGAGTGATTTTTCTTCTACGCCATTAGCTGCTGAATCAGTATGAAAATCTGCCTTTGTTGAGTATACAATATTTTAAAGGGCCCAATGTTCATAAGATCATTTAGTTCCACCAAGAAATGTTAATTTCTTTCTTGCAAAGCTCTCAACATGTGGGATGTTCTAAAAAAGCGATGTATAGAGGAGTGGCGAATCGGCGATGTGCCTTAGAAAAGTATACTGCTCGCTGCCTCTGAACATTTCAATGGCCAATCAATGCAAAGGTTCACTTAAGCTAGCATGTATTGTTAAGAACATTAGAACGCACCTGTAAAGTTTCCTCATTGTTATACTATTTACTCCCATGGAATGCCTATATATGTGATATTTATGTGGTGACCATTATTAATAAAGAACAAAAAACTCATTAATACTAAACCTATATGAGATGGGGGATTTTGGGTATACTGTGCATTATTATTTGATATGTTTTATTATTATTATATTATACTGTATAATAGTATGGCTATAATTTTTTTTAATTTTAAAAAGTGTGTATTTTAAACATTTCACTGTAAACCGAATTTTTAAAAGAAGACACTATACAGATTTAATTCTAATATCATGGTCGCACTGTACCAAACATAGTTACTGTTAATAACACATTTCGTACAGTGCAACTGTGATATTAACTAAACCCATTCTGTACAGTGAGAACTACTTACAGTTTTGTGTGATTGAAGTGGCTAAATAAATACAATGTTAAAAAACTGTCATCTTTTAAAAACGCAGTTTGCAATGTTTGAAAAACACACAATTGTAAGCAGAAAAAAACGTGTAATCACTTTCTTCTGTAGGATATTAATCTCCTGTACATAAAATCTTGTTCCAAAAAAATATATAGAAAAATTAAGAACACCTGTATTTTAATAACAAACAGTTAAAATATATAGAGCTAGATTACAAGTGGAGTGCAAAAATATTATCACAATTGAGTGCTAAAACCTCTCAAGTTAAATCAATAGTGCTCCTATTCTTGCGCTCATATTACAAGCTGAAATGAGAAGTTTTCACTTAAGTGAAAGCCTCTCAGGCTATATTATTGTGTATATATGTGTGTGTGTATGTATATGTATGTATATATATATATATATATATACACACATACATACACACACAGTTGTATGCAAAAGTTTAGGCACCCCTGACAATTTCCATGATTTTCATTTATAAATAATTGGGTGTTTGGATCAGCAATTTCATTTTGATCTTTCAAATAACTGAAGGACACAGTAATATTTCAGTAGTGAACTGAGGTTTATTGGATTAACAGAAAATGTGCAATATGCATCCAAACGAAATTACACAGGTGCATAAATTCGGGCACCTTTGTCATTTTGTTGATTTGAATACCTGTAACTACCTAGCACTGATTAATTGGAACACACAATTGGTTTGGCAAGCCCATTAAGCCTTTAACTTTATAGACAGATGCATCAAATCATGAGAAAAGGCATTTAAGGTGGCCAATTGCAAGTTGTTGTTCTCTTTGACTCTCCTCTGAAGAGTGGCAACATGGGGGCCACAAAACAACTCCCAAATGACCTGAAAACAAAGATTGTTCAACATTATGATTTAGGGGTAGGCTTCAAAAAGCTATCGCAGAGATTTAAGTTGTCAGTGTCCACTGTGAGGAACATAGTGAGGAAATGGAAGACCACAGGCACAGTTCTTGTTAAGGCCAGAAGTGGCAGGCCAAGTAAAATATCGGAGAGGCAAAAGCAAAGGATGGTGAGAAAGGTCAAAAACAGCCCACAGACCACCTCCAAAAACCTACAACATCCTCTTGCTGCAGATGGTGTCACTGTGCATTGTTCAACAAAATTTAGCGCACTTTGCACAAGGAGAATCTGTATGGGAGAGTGATGCGGAAGAAGCCTTTTCTGCACACACGCCACAAACAGAGTCGCTTGAGGTATGCAAACGCACATTTGGACAAGCCAGCTTCATTTTGGAAGAAGGTGCTGTGGACTGATGGACAAAGATTGAGTTATTTGGTCATAACAAGGTGCGTTATGCATGGCGGCAAAATAACACAGCGTTCTAAGACAAACACTTGCTACCCACAGTAAAATTTGGTGGATGTTCCATCATGCTGTGGGGCTGTGTGGCCAATGCCGGTACTGGGAATCTTGTTAAAGTTGAGGGTCGCATGGATTCCACTCAATATCAGCAGATACTTGAGAATAATGTTGAGGAATCAGTCACAAAGTTGAAGTTACGCCAGGGCTGGATATTTCAACAAGACAACGACCCAAAACACTGCTCAAAATCTACTCTGGCATTTATGCAGAGGAACAAGTACAATGTTCTGGAATGGCCATCCTAGTCCCCAGACCTCAGTATCATTGAAAATCTGTGGGGTGATTTGAAGCGGGCTGTCCATGCTCGGCAACCATCAAACCTAACTGAACTGGAGATGTTTTGCAAGGAGGAATGGTTCAAAATACCTTCATCCAGAATCCAGGCACTCTTTACAGGCTATAGGAAGCGTCTAGAGGCTGTTATTTCTGCTAAAGGAGGCTCTACTAAATATTGATACAATATTTCTGTTGGGGTGCCCAAATTTATGCACCTGTCTAATTTTGTTTGGATGCATATTGCAAATATTCTGTTAATCCAATTAACCTAATTTCACTACTGAAATATTACTTTGTCAAAATGAAATTGCGGATCCAAACACCCAACTGTGTATATATATATATATATATATATATATATATATATATATATATATATATATATATATATATATGTGTGTGTGTGTGTTTGTATATAAAATATATACAGTATATATAAATAACATTTTCTTATTTCTATTTTAAGAACAAAAAAATTGTGTTATCATTGTTTTAAAGGGATATGGTGGAAAAAAAGGTGTTTGACAGGGAAGGGTTCAAAGGTATTTGTAAATATATAACATATGTATATTTGTGTGTGTGTGGGTATATGTTTGTGTATATATGTGGATCTATGTGTGCACATGCACATCTACACATACAGCAGAAGTGCTTTTTGGTACCCGTCGAGCACTTCTGGTCCTGAGTGGAAACCGATGCATCGTTGTGTAACTAATGCTGGCTCAGCATCAGTTTCCGCTCAGGACCAACAGTGCTCCGCATGTCCCGATCAGCATTTTTGCTGTGCTTTTTACAACTTTGCAGGGGTTAAACACCCAGTAGTGTACTGTCGAAAGCCTTAAAATGACATACTCTAACAAACTAGACCATATCATTTTTCCACTATTATGGCCTTTAACTCATAATATTTTCATGATGTGTGCGATTAATAATATCATATCTTTTTTATTACATTTTATAATTTACATTTTATTTAGAAAACATCCAAACACTTCATTGCAATTATAAAAAGATTTAGATAACCATATTTTCTTTGTGTGAGTGGTTAATAGTTTAAAAGTGTGATTCTATTTTTTAATTTCTTTTTTGTTAAATAATATTCGGCTAGATTACGAGTTTTGCATTATGAGTAAAAAAGCAGCGTTAAGGCTCATAACGCTGCTTTTTCACTAACGCTGCTATTATGAGTCTTGTAGGTACAGCTGTCCCGCACACTTTTTTGGCCGTACCGCAAATTAACTTACGCAATTTTTGTAAAGTCTTTTTTCAACGGGACTTCCATAGCGCCGATATTACAACCTTTTTTTTGGAGGCCAAAAAGTGAGCGGTACAGCCTATCCTGCAAGATTCATAACGCATTCTAAAGTCAGTAGTTATGAGTTTTACACTACAAAGCTGTAGCATAAAACTCATAACTAAAGTACTAAAAAGTACACTAACACCCATAAACTACCTATTAACCCCTAAACTGAGGCCCTCCCGCATCACAAACACTAAAATAAAATTATTAACCCCTAATCTTCCGCTCCCGACATCGCCGCCACTATAATAAACATATTAACCCCTAAACCTCCGCATTCCCGCCTCACAAACACTAGTTACATTTTATTAACCCCTAATCTGTCGCCGCCACTATACTAAAGTTATTAACCCCTAAGCCTAAGTCTAACCATAACCCTCACTAACTTAAATATAATTAAAATAAATCTAAAGAAAACCTATCATTACCTAAATAATTCCTATTTAAAACTAAATACTTACCTGTAAAATAAACCCTAAGCTAGCTACAATATAACTAATGTTTACATTGTAGCTAGCTTAGGGTTTATTTTTATTTTACAGGCAAGTTTGTATTTATTAGGTAGAATAGTTACTAAATAGTTATTAACTATTTACTAACTACCTAGCTAAAATAAATACAAATTTAAATGTAGAATAAAACCTAACCTGTCTTACACTAACACCTAACCTTACACTACAATTAAATAAATTACCTAAATTAAATACAATTAACTAAATTACAGAAAACAAACAAACACTAAATTACACAAAATAAAAAACAAATTACAAGATATTTAAACTAATTACACCTAATCTACTAGCCCTATCGAAATAAAAAATGCCCCCCCCAAAATAAAAAAAAAACCTAGCCTAAACTAAAATACCAATAGCCCTTAAAAGGGCCTTTTGTGGGGCATTGCCCCTAAGAAATCAGCTCTTTTACCTGTAAAAAAAAATACAAACAACCCCCCAACAGTAAAACCCACCACCCACACAACCAACCCCCCAAATAAAACCCTAACTAAAAAAACCTAAGCTCCCCATTGCCCTGAAAAGGGCATTTGAATGGGCATTGCCCTTAAAAGGGCATTTAGCTCTTTTGCAGGCCCAAACCCTAATCTAAAACTAAAATCCACCCAATAAACCCTTAAAAAAACCTAACACTAACCCCCGAAGATCCACTTACAGTTTTGAAGCCCGGATATCCATCTTCAATAAGGCCGGGAGAAGTCCTCAACGAAGCCGGGAGAAGTCTTCATCCAAGCCGGGAGAAGTGGTCCTCCAGACGGGCAGAAGTCTTCATCCAGACGGCATCTTCTATCTTCATCCATCCGGCCAATAGGATTGAGCTTGTATTCTATTGGCTGATTGGAACAGCCAATAGAATTCAAGCTCAATCCTATTGGCTGATTGGATCAGCCAATAGGATAAAGTTCAATCCTATTAGCTGATTGCATCAGCCAATAGGATTTTTTCAACCTTAATTCCGATTGGCTGATTCCAATCGGAATCTAAGGGACGCCATCTTGGATGACGTCACTTAAAGGAACCTTCATTTGTCGGGAGTCGTCGTAAGAAGAGGATGCTCCGTGCCGGATGTCTTGAAGATAGACCCGCTCCGCGCCGGATAGATGAAGATAGAAGATGCCGTCTGGATGAAGACTTCTGCCCGTCTGGAGGACCACTTTTCCCGGCTTGGATGAAGACTTCTCCCGGCTTCATTGAGGACTTCTTGCGGATTCATTGAGGACTTCTCCCGGCTTCATTGACGATGGATGTCCGGTCTTCAAAACTGTAAGTGGATCTTCGGGGGTTAGTGTTAGTTTTTTTTAAAGGGTTTATTGGGTGGGTTTTAGTTTTAGAGTAGGGTTTGGGCAGCAATAGAGCTAAATGCCCTTTTAAGAGCAATGCCCATCCAAATGCCCTTTTCAGGGCAATGGGGAGCTTAGGTTTTTTTAGTTAGTGTTTTATTTGGGGGCTTGGTTGTGTAGGTGGTGGGTTTTACTGTTGGGGGGTTGTTTGTATTTTTTTTACAGGTAAAAGAGCTGATTTCTTTGGGGCAATGCCCCACAAAAGGACCTTTTAAGGGCTACTGGTAGTTTAGTTTAGGCTAGGGTTTTTTGTATTTTGTGGGGGGGCTTTTTTATTTTGATAGGGCTTTTAGATTAGGTGTTATTAGTTTAAATATCTTGTAATTTGTTTTTTTATTTTGTGTAATTTAGTGGGGGGTTTTTTAAATTTAGGTATTTGTATTTAATTTAGTTAATTGTTTTTAATTTATGTAATTTATTTAATTGTAGTGTAAGGTTAGGTGTTAGTGTAACTCAGGTTAGGTTTATTTTACAGGTAAAATTGTATTTATTTTAGCTAGGTAGTTAGTAAATAGTTAATAACTATTTAGTAACTATTCTACCTAGTTATAATAAATACAAACTTGCCTGCAAAATAAAAATAAACCCTAAGTTAGATACAATGTAACTATTAGTTATATTGTAGCTAGTTTATGGTTTATTTTACAGGTAAGTATTTAGTTTTAAATAGGAATTATTTAGTTATTAATAGTAGATTTTGTTTCGATTTATTTTAATTATATTTGAGTTAGTGGGTGTTAGGGTTAGGGTTAGACTTAGGTTTAGTGGTTAATAACTTTAGTATAGTGGTGGCGACATTGGGGGCGGCAGATTAGGGGTTAATAAATGTAGGTAGGTGGCAGCGATGTTAGGGACGGCAGATTAGGGGTTAATAATATTTAACTAATGTTTGTGATGCGGGAGTGCGGCGGTTTAGGGGTTAATATGTTTATTATAGTGGCAGCGTTGTCTGGAGCGGCAGATTAGGGGTTAATAAGTATAATGTAGGTGTTGGCGATGTCGGGGGCGGCAGATTAGGGATTAATAGTGTAAGATTAGGGGTGTTAAGACTCGGGGTTCATGTTAGGGTGTTAGGTGTAAACATAAATTTAGTTTCCCCATAGGAATCAATGGGGCTGCGTTACTGAGTTTAACGCTGCTTTATTGCAGGCGTTAGACTTTTTTTCAGCCGGCTCTCCCCATTGATGTCTATGGGGAAATCGTGCACAAGCACGTACAACCAGCTCATCGCTGATTAAGCAGCGCTGGTATTGGAGTGAGGTATGAGCACAAGTTTGCTCTACGCTCACTTCTTGTCTTTTAACGCCGGGTTTAGGAAAATCTCATAACGCAAAACTCGTAATCTAGCCGATTATTATTAAATAATATTAAAACATTCTGGTTTGTTGACATGTGAACTGAGCATGCACAGAAACGTTATCACTGAGAAAAAGCTATTTAACCTCTTAAGGACATATGACAGAATTTTTCCGTCATAAAACAATTGATGTAGACAAATTTAAATCACGCGATCGTGCAAAAGATTGCGAGATTTCAATTATGGGATCGGGTCTGGGGGGCGTCCCTAAGACACTAGGAACGCCCTCCAGATCGCAGTCAAATCCTGCAAGCCTAGTAGGCTTCAGGACAGCCGTTTGCGATGACGTTGTATTCCGTTATAACGGCTTTAAAGCCCAGTGCCGTTGTGACGGAATACAACGGCATAACGGCATTAAAAGGTTAAATAAAAATTCTAATAAACAACACTTTTTGCAATATTTTTTCCTGCTTGTAAAATGTACAAAATAATAAAATCAACTATTACAATATACATTTTGTGTCAGAAAATTACAGACAAGCAATATTCATTGTAAAAATGAACAACATAGCTATGCACAAATTCATTTCTAGGGAAGAGGAAATCTTGAAAATTATGAAGTCGGTTACAGAAATATAAAACCTTTTTATTCAGATTGTTTGTAGACGTGTTAATCCATTCTTCATAACTAAAGCTTACCTTCAGCTTTAAGTCTTTTTTTATATCAGAGTTTGGGAGTTTTGGTGATTTGCAGCTTTTGAGTTTGCTCAGTTGCTGTCGCTGATTATATTTGACGGGGTAGTAGGGGGGTTTCTGACCTGAGCTGGGATCCGCCCGCTCATGTGTCAGTGCAGTAATAGGATGTGGCATCTCTATTCTGCCTGTCCCACCTTCAGTCCACAGTCAGTGATAATTGCATTTATTTGCCTTTTTATTTTTTTTAAAAAAAACTATTTGTCCATTTAGTCAGAGGGTGATAGGGATAAGTGGGTGTCACAACACTCCATTGTAAACTACTCCCATTAAAGGTGTCTGCTTTGCTATTTACCACAATGACCCTCCCCCCCCCCAAGTGAAATAATCACTGAATATTTTTCATTCAATCTCAGTAGTTGGTAATTAGAAGCGCAAGAAATTTAAATTTTCATGAGACTGTTATTTTTTCTGGGTGTGTTCCTTGGAGCTGTCCAGCGCTGAACATGCTGCAGTATGTGAAATCAAGGCTTTATTAGCTGCACAGTGCTGGTGCTGTCCAGCTATATAGCAGGCTAATTCTAGAGATTACTAGCCAATGAGACCATTAATGTATTCTTCTTTCATCCATATACTGCTAATAAAAAAAAAATACCCTAGATAAAGAAACATTTGCTATCAAGCATCTCCTGCTATGGGAGTTTTGTTCTCATAGAGATTTCTGTATGGCAGTACACAAATGCAAATTTTTTCCCACCTTGTTAGCAGTAAAAGAATTGATTTTTAGCATACAACAGTGTTCCTGACTGATGGGAATACCCTTTAAATTAGTTACAGGTATGAATGGGTGTTTACCATTTAAAGCACCTCTTGTTATAATAGCAAGCGATCCCCAGCAACAAAGGTTGCAGTTGCAAATGGGTTAATATTCTGCCCTAGGTTGTTCTTACTTGGTATAACATGAAGGAATCCCCCATGGAAAGGTTGCAGACAGGAAAAGGTTAAGATGAGCTGCCTGCGGCTGTCAACATTAATTTCTCTTCGACTCTGTAAACATCAAGAACATAAAAGGGCAATTTCACAACTAAATATAGCCGCGTGTTGTGGCCTGATATAAATGGCAGTTCAGTGCTGTACAACACGACAGGCAGGGAAAATGCAGACTAATGCCTCTAGGACAGTGTGATACACTGGTACAGAATCTGACACCACTAGGACCTAGTAAAACAGAGTCTGGAACTTCTGGAATTTGATATGGAGATTCTTACTCAGCTAAGTCTGTTTATTACAATGTCTGTTAATATGTATTATAGAAACTGCCATCACCATGCTAGTTAGCACAGAGGTTAGTACATTTAAGATCAACTAGTGCATTTTCAGATTGTTTAATACATAATCTGGGGAATGTTTTATTCTACAATAAACTGTTGTACTTTCTAGAATAAATAATACTGGGACTGTTGAGTTAAGAAGGAGTAAATACATTGCCTGCCTATTGCAGGAGGAAATAATACAGATTCTTACGTCCGCGGCATGTGTAGGGATATATAATAACACACTCATGAAAAACCAGTGATGTAAATGTCAGACTTATGCAGTCTGTAATGTGTGCTTGCTTGACAATGAATGAAAGTTTTACATAAATGCAGAATGTAAAGTCCCATCTCATTTATCATATAAATATTCTAGGTAAAAGTTAACTTAGCTCTGGGCGACAATCATGAGGAGCATATACATTTTTGATAGTAAATTAAGTTAATATAAGGAGCAAGCTAGAAATGTAATGCAAATTAGTGATTTGTGCTGCAGCTCAGTGATATGTGTAGCAGTGAGAGGGATCAGGTGTGGTGCAGCTCAGTGATATGTAGCAGTGAGAGGGATCAGGTGTGGTGTAGCTCAGTAATATGTAGTAGTGAGGGGGATCAGGTGTGGTGCAGCTCAGTGATGTGTAGCAGTGAGGGGGATCAGGTGTGGTGTAGCTCAGTAATATGTAGTAGTGAGGGGGATCAGGTGTGGTGCAGCTCAGTGATATGTAGCAGTGAGGGGGAGCAGGTGTGGTGCAGCTCAGTGATGTGTGTAGCAGTGAGGGGATCAGGTGTGGTGCAGCTCAGTGATTTGTAGTAGTTAGGGGGTCAGGTGTGGTGCAGCTCAGTGATATATAGCAGTGAGGAGGATCATGTGTGGTGCAGCTCAGTGATGTGTGTAGCAGTGAGGGGGTCAGGTGTGGTGCAGCTCAGTGATATGTAGTAGTTAGGGGGTCAGGTGTGGTGCAGCTCAGTGATATATAGCAGTGAGGGGGGTCAGGTGTGGTGCAGCTCAGTGATATGTAGCAGTGAGGGGGGTCAGGTGTGGTGCAGCTCAGTGTTATGTAGCAGTGAGGGGGGTCAGGTGTGGTGCAGCTCAGTGATATGTAGCAGTGAGGGGGGTCAGGTGTGGTGCAGCTCAGGGATATGTAGTAGTTAGGGGGTCAGGTGTGGTGCAGCTCAGTGATGTGTGTAGCAGTGAGGGGGGTCAGGTGTGGTGCAGCTCAGTGATATGTAGTAGTGAGGGGGATCAGGTGTAGAGCAGCTCAGTGATATGTAGTAGTGAGGGGGGTCAGGTGTGGTGCAGCTCAGTGATATGTAGTAGTGAGGGGGATCAGGTGTAGAGCAGCTCAGTGATATGTAGTAGTGAGGGGAGTCAGGTGTGGTGCAGCTCAGTGATATGTAGCAGTGAGGGGGATCAGGTGTGGTGCAGCTCAGTGATATGTAGCAGTGAGGGGGGTCAGGTGTGGTGCAGCTCAGTGATGTGTAGCAGTGAGGGGGGTCAAGTGTGCTGCAGCTCAGTGATATGTAGCAGTGAGGGGGGTCAGGTGTGGTGCAACTCAGTGTTATGTAGCAGTGAGGGGGATCAGGTGTGGTGCAGCTCAGTGATATGTGTAGCAGTGAGGGGGGTCAGGTGTGGTGCAACTCAGTGTTATGTAGCAGTGAGGGGGATCAGGTGTGGTGCAGCTCAGTGATGTGTGTAGCAGTGAGGGAGGTCAGGTGTGGTGCAGCTCAGTGATATGTAGCAGTGAGGGGATCAGGTGTGGTGCAGCTCAGTGATATGTAGCAGTGAGGGGGGTCAGGTGTGGTGCAGCTCAGTGATATGTAGTAGTGAGGGGGATCAGGTGTGGTGCAGCTCAGTGATATGTAGCAGTGAGAGGGATCAGGTGTGGTGTAGCTCAGTGATATGTAGCAGTGATTGGGATCAGGTGTGGTGCAGCTCAGTGATATGTAGCAGTGAGGGGGATCAGGTGTGGTGCAGCTCAGTGATATGTAGTAGTGAGAGGGGTCAGGTGTGGTGCAGCTCAGTGATATGTATCAGTGAGGGGGATCAGGTGTGGTGCAGCTCAGTGATATGTAGTAGTGAGGGGGATCAGGTATGGTGCAGCTCAGTGTTATGTAGCAGTGAGGGGGATCAGGTGTGGTGCAGCTCAGTGATATGTAGCAGTGAGGGGGATCAGGTATGGTGCAGCTCAGTGATATGTATCAGTGAGGGGGGTCAGGTGTGGTGCAGCTCAGTGATATGTAGCAGTGAGGGGGATCAGGTGTGGTGCAGCTCAGTGATGTGTAGCAGTGAGGGGGATCAGTGTGGTGCAGCTCAGTGATGTGTAGCAGTGAGGGGGATCAGGTGTGGTGCAGCTCAGTGATATGTAGCAGTGATTGGGATCAGGTGTGGTGCAGCTCAGTGATATGTAGCAGTGAGGGGGATCAGGTGTGGTGCAGCTCAGTGATGTGTAGCAGTGAGGGGGGTCAGGTGTGGTGCAGCTCAGTGTTATGTAGCAGTGAGGGGGGTCAGGTGTGGTGCAGCTCAGTGATGTGTAGCAGTGAGGGGGGTCAGGTGTGGTGCAGCTCAGTGATGTGTGTAGCAGTGAGGGAGGTCAGGTGTGGTGCAGCTCAGTGATATGTAGCAGTGAGGGGATCAGGTGTGGTGCAGCTCAGTGATATGTAGCAGTGAGGGGGGTCAGGTGTGGTGCAGCTCAGTGATATGTAGTAGTGAGGGGGATCAGGTGTGGTGCAGCTCAGTGATATGTAGCAGTGAGAGGGATCAGGTGTGGTGTAGCTCAGTGATATGTAGCAGTGATTGGGATCAGGTGTGGTGCAGCTCAGTGATATGTAGCAGTGAGGGGGATCAGGTGTGGTGCAGCTCAGTGATATGTAGTAGTGAGAGGGGTCAGGTGTGGTGCAGCTCAGTGATATGTATCAGTGAGGGGGATCAGGTGTGGTGCAGCTCAGTGATATGTAGTAGTGAGGGGGATCAGGTATGGTGCAGCTCAGTGTTATGTAGCAGTGAGGGGGATCAGGTGTGGTGCAGCTCAGTGATATGTAGCAGTGAGGGGGATCAGGTATGGTGCAGCTCAGTGATATGTATCAGTGAGGGGGGTCAGGTGTGGTGCAGCTCAGTGATATGTAGCAGTGAGGGGGATCAGGTGTGGTGCAGCTCAGTGATGTGTAGCAGTGAGGGGGATCAGTGTGGTGCAGCTCAGTGATGTGTAGCAGTGAGGGGGATCAGGTGTGGTGCAGCTCAGTGATATGTAGCAGTGATTGGGATCAGGTGTGGTGCAGCTCAGTGATATGTAGCAGTGAGGGGGATCAGGTGTGGTGCAGCTCAGTGATGTGTAGCAGTGAGGGGGGTCAGGTGTGGTGCAGCTCAGTGTTATGTAGCAGTGAGGGGGGTCAGGTGTGGTGCAGCTCAGTGATGTGTAGCAGTGAGGGGGGTCAGGTGTGGTGCAGCTCAGTGTTATGTAGCAGTGAGGGGGATCAGGTGTGGTGCAGCTCAGTGATATGTAGCAGTGAGGGGGGTCAGGTGTGGTGCAGCTCAGTGATATGTAGCAGTGAGGGGGGTCAGGTGTGGTGCAGCTCAGTGATATGTAGCAGTGAGGGGGGTCAGGTGTGGTGCAGCTCAGTGATATGTAGTAGTGAGGGGGGTCAGGTGTGGTGCAGCTCAGTGATATGTAGTAGTGAGAGGGGTCAGGTGTGGTGCAGCTCAGTGATATGTATCAGTGAGGGGGATCAGGTGTGGTGCAGCTCAGTGATATGTAGTAGTGAGGGGGATCAGGTATGGTGCAGCTCAGTGTTATGTAGCAGTGAGGGGGATCAGGTGTGGTGCAGCTCAGTGATATTTAGCAGTGAGGGGGATCAGGTGTGGTGCAGCTCAGTGATATGTAGCAGTGAGGGGGATCAGGTGTGGTGCAGCTCAGTGATGTGTAGCAGTGAGGGGGATCAGGTGTGGTGCAGCTCAGTGATATGTAGCAGTGAGGGGGGTCAGGTGTGGTGCAGCTCAGTGATGTGTAGCAGTGAGGGGGTCAGGTGTGGTGCAGCTCAGTGATATGTAGCAGTGAGGGGGATCAGGTGTGGTGCAGCTCAGTGATGTGTGTAGCAGTGAGGGGGATCAGGTGTGGTGCAGCTCAGTGATATGTAGCAGTGAGGGGATCAGGTGTGGTGCAGCTCAGTGATATGTAGCAGTGAGGGGGGTCAGGTGTGGTGCAGCTCAGTGATATGTAGCAGTGAGGGGGGTCAGGTGTGGTGCAGCTCAGTGATATGTAGTAGTGAGAGGGGTCAGGTGTGGTGCAGCTCAGTGATATGTATCAGTGAGGGGGATCAGGTGTGGTGCAGCTCAGTGATATGTAGTAGTGAGGGGGGTCAGGTGTGGTGCAGCTCAGTGATATGTAGTAGTGAGGTGAGGAGGATCAGGTGTGGTGCAGCTCAGTGATATGTAGCAGTGAGGGGGATCAGGTGTGGTGCAGCTCAGTGATGTGTGTAGCAGTGAGGGGGGTCAGGTGTGGTGCAGCTCAGTGATATGTAGTAGTGAGGGGGGTCAGGTGTGGTGCAGCTCAGTGATATGTAGTAGTGAGGTGAGGAGGATCAGGTGTGGTGCAGCTCAGTGATATGTAGCAGTGAGGGGGATCAGGTGTGGTGCAGCTCAGTGATATGTAGTAGTGAGGGGGGTCAGGTGTGGTGCAGCTCAGTGATATGTAGTAGTGAGGGGGGTCAGGTGTGGTGCAGCTCAGTGATATGTAGTAGTAAGGGGGATCAGGTGTGGTGCAGCTCAGTGATATTTAGCAGTGAGGGGGATCAAGTGTGCTGCAGCTCAGTGATATGTAGCAGTGATTGGGATCAGGTGTGGTGCAGCTCAGTGATATGTAGTAGTGAGGGGGATCAGGTGTGGTGCAGCTCAGTGATATGTAATAGTGAGGGGGATCAGGTGTGGTGCAGCTCAGTGATATGTAGTAGTGAGGGGGATCAGGTATGGTGCAGCTCAGTGATGTCTGGACATTATAGTCAGCAGCAGCACCAATACATTTTGCAGTATGGGGGTCAACATGAGTAGCAGCACAGTTCTGGGAGTTAGGAGGTTAAGGCACTGAGTTGCTCAGCCCAGTGATGTTTAAGGGACAGTATACACTAATTTTCATATGGTGAGAAGAAAAAGAGAGCGCCTCATAGTGCAGATATCTCTAAACAGGTAGAAAATATTTGGTAAACCAAAAAGCAGGTACTCACAAGTGGAGTGGCATTTTTTGTTAAAAAAGTGCAAACGAGCAGGCTGACATTCTCAGCAGTCAGCACGCTGACCAAAGCAATGTGGTGCCGGTCTGTAGATGTCTCACGGTCAAAAGACAACTTCCAATTTCCCTCTGGTAGTGTTGGATGCCGTGCTTAGCAAGGTGTTTCTTTGTTCCAGTCGGGATCGAGACCTCTTAGGCAAACAAACAGTGTGAACTGTTAAAAGATTAAAAATCACGTCTCTTTGCACATAAAAACAAAACTCAGTCCAGGCTGAGTAACTGGGAAAAAGTTTTTTATTTTTGGAGCTGATAACGCGTTTCTCGGCCGTTAGCTCCTGGCCGTTTCATCAGATCATTGATTGATTGTATTGTATTGATCTGATGAAACGGCCAGGAGCTAACGGCCGAGAAACACGTTATCAGCTCCAAAAATAAAAAACTTTTTCCCAGTTACTCAGCCTGGACTGAGTTTTGTTTTTATGTGCAAAGAGACGTGATTTTTAATCTTTTAACAGTTCACACTGTTTGTTTGCCTAAGAGGTCTCGATCCCGACTGGAACAAAGAAACACCTTGCTAAGCACGGCATCCAACACTACCAGAGGGAAATTGGAAGTTGTCTTTTGACCGTGAGACATCTACAGACCGGCACCACATTGCTTTGGTCAGCGTGCTGACTGCTGAGAATGTCAGCCTGCTCGTTTGCACTTTTTTAACGAAAAATGCCACTCCACTTGTGAGTACCTGCTTTTTGGTTTACCAAATATTTTCTACCTGTTTAGAGATATCTGCACTATGAGGCGCTCTCTTTTTCTTCTCACCATTTAGATTTCTGATTCACCGACAGCACCAAGAGAAGCAGCCTCACTACACGGAATCCGCCTGTTGATTTGATTTTCACAAGACTTTTTTGTTTCACCAATGGACTTTTTGGGTTTGCATTAGTTTCTAACGCTCAAACATTGTACTGTATCACTTGATTATTTGCTTTAGTTTTTAACGTTCAAACACTGTATTATATTAGCACTATTATCACTCACTTCACTCAGTTTTTTCTTGCAACTGTTTATTTATTCGTATATATATATTTTTTTAGTTTTAGATATATCACAAACATCACTTTACCAATTGAAATATTTCTTGTGATTTATAACAAATATTTTGCAAAATAGACACACACTTTTTCCAAGGCATTTTTTTCCAGCACGTAACAACGCACCCATTCTTTCAAATTTTCTATACGGCGCCCCCTATTTATATTCAGTAATATATACCCTCTTTTCACTAATTTTCATATAACTGCATCTAATAGACACTACTATAAAGAATAATATGCACAGATACTGATATAAAAATCCTGTATAAAAACATTTAAAAACTTACTTAGAAGCTTTCAGTTTAGCTCTGTTTGAAAGTTTACTGGAACACCCACTGCAAGTGGGAAATAGCAGACACTCCCCCCTCCCCCTTCCTTTGCATTTGAAAAGACTCTTTACACAAACAGAAGCAAGCTGGAGTACGTATACGTCGGTATTCTCCTAAAACTTTGGGGCTTGGTTAGGAGTCTTAAAATCAGAGCAATGTTATTTAAAAATTAGCAAACCTATCCATTAAAAAAAACAACTGTATGGGCTATTTAAATGGATCATCTACAAAACATTTATGCAAAGAATAATCCAGTGTATAATGTCCCTTTAAATGATGTTTGGTGTAATAATATAAGGATTTAAGGTTAGGAGCAGTACAGAAATCTGTAGTAGTAATGAAAAGGGTTAAAGGGACACTGAACCCACATTTTTGCTTTTGTGATTCAGATAGAGCATGACATTTTAAGCAACTTTCTGATTTACTCCTATTATCAAATTTTCTTCATTCTCTTGATATCTTTTTGAAATGCAAGAATGTAAGTTTAGATGTCTGCCCATTTTTGGTGAACAACCTGTATTGTCCTTGCTGATTGGTGGATAAATTCATCCACCAATAAAAAAGTGCTGTCCAAAGTGCTGAATAAAAAAAAAACTTAGATGTCTTCTTTTTCAAATAAAGATAGCAAGAGAACGAAGAAAAATTGATAATAGGAGTAAATTAGAAAGTTGCTTAAAATTGTATACTCTATCTGAATCACAAAAGAAAAAATTTGGGTTCAGTGTTCCTTTAATACTTAAACAGGGCTTGGTTGCTATAAAGATTACACATTATGGATCAATGGCAGTGATTGGGTTAAATTAAAAAGAAGTAGGAGTTCCCTGATGTTCTTGTGGTGTCTTTTCCCTGCTTGTTCTCTATTAAGCTGCAATGCTCTGTCTGTAGTACAAGTGCTCCCATTATAGTTAGGGTGGGGGCACAGGGAGGTTCTGATCACCAGACACAGAAACAGAAAAGGAACAGGATGCATCAAAGCTTCAGAGCTTTGGCCTTTGATTAATTTTTGATTGTCGAGATCAGGAGGGTGCACGGCCCCCACATCTCACAGGCTGAAGTAATTGATTAATAGGTGGTGTGCACAGGAAAATCCATACTAGGTTGAGCATGTGTCTAGTACCTTACAGCCAAATAGGCAGGACTGAAGCATTAACTCTAAAGCCGCTCTTGTACCTGTGCTACACTAGGTGTGATCTAATCTCTCTGGAGCTTGAGGTTGAACCATAACAGTGGGGGACTTGAATTACAAAAATGATGGTGCATTGAGACATATTCCTTGTATGCAGTATAAGAAGTACTGGTGGAATTTCCAGATTAATATAATATAAACTATGTGCATTAGTGAGAATAACACTGCACAGCCATTCTAAACTGTAAACAAAATGACACTTGTTGTAGGAATACAAGAATAGTGATTTTGCGAACTGTTCGCCGGAGAACAGTTCCCGGCGAACATAGCTTGTTCGCGTTCGCCACTGCAGGCGAACATATGCGATGTTCGATCCGCCCCCGATGTGTCATCATTGAGGAAACCTTGACCCTGTATCTCACAGCCTTCTGACACATTTGAGCCAATCAGCAGCAGACACTCCCTCACAGACCCTCCAAGCTCCTTGGCAGCAGCCATTTTAGATTCATTACGATCTTGCTTTCTTAGTGAGAGGAGCTTTAGTGTTGCTGCTGCTGACATTATAGGGAAATAGATAGCTAGGCTAGTGTATTTAGTGTCCACTACAGTCCTGAAGGACTCATCTAATCTCTGCTGTAAGGACAGCACCCCAAAAAGCCCTTTTTAGGGCTATAACTTCAGTCGTTTTTTTTTTTTTATTATTTGCGATTTTATTTGCATTTGCCTGGCTTTCAACCTGTGTGTGAGGCTCACAGCATATACTGTGATTAGTGCCACCACTGATATCTGCTTAACATTAGTGTAAATTTAACCAACAAAACTTTTAAATCATTTTGCTAGTGTAATCTAATTTCATTTTCTATCAGGCCTGTGTCTCAGGCTCACACAGCATATACTGTGGTTAATTGCTCTGTGCCAGCCACCACTCATATCTGCTTAACATTATTGTAATTTTTTTTTAAAAAAAACTTTTAAATCATTTTGCTAGTGTAATCTGATTTCATTTTCCATCAGGCCTGTGTGTCAGGCCCACATCATATAGTGTGATTAATATCTCTTTTTTTCCACCACTTATATCTGGTGTAACATTAGTGTAATTTTTTTTACATCAGTTCTCTTCTAGTGTTATTTAATTTTAGTTGCCAGGCCAGCCTGGCTGCCATTAGTGCCAGCCTGTGTGTCAGGCTGCCAGCATATACTGTGCCTACTTCCATCCTCAGTGCCAGTCCACCACTCCTATCTGGTGTAACATTAGTTTAAATTTTGTAAAAAAAAAACTTTTACATCAGTCTTCTAGTGTTATTTAATTTTAGTTGCCAGGCCAGCCTGCCACTAGTGCCAGCCTGTGTGTCAGGCTGCCAGCACATACTGTGCCTACTTTTATCCTGAGTGCCATCACTCCTATCTGTTGTAACATTAGTGTAACTTTTAAAAAAAATACTTTTACATCAGTCTGCTATTGTTATTTAATTGCAGTTGCCTGTCTGCCAGCGTGTGTGCCAAGCCCACTTTCCAACTAGTGCCACGAATCATATTTGTTATAACAGTAGTGTAAATATTTTAAATAAAAACTTTTTTGACTGTGAATCATCAGTCTGCTAGTGCAATTGAATTGCAGTTGACTGCCTGCCAGCGTGTGTGCCAGGCCCACTTGCCAACTAGTGCCACCAATCATATTTGTTATAACAGTATTGTAAATATTTAAAATAAAAACTTTTTTGACTGAGAAACATCAGTCATCTAGTGTAATCTAATTGCAGTTGCCTGCCTGCCAGCGTGTGTGCCAGGCCCACTTGCCAACTAGTGCCACCAAACATATTTGTTATAACAGTATTGTAAATATTTAAAATAAAAACTTTTTTGACTGAGAAACATCAGTCATCTAGTGTAATCTAATTGCAGTTGCCTTCCTCCCAGCGTGTGTGCCAGGCCCACTTGCCAACTAGTGCCACCAATCATATTTGTTATAACAGTAGTGTAAATATTTTTAAAAAAATATTTTTTGACTGTGAAACATCAGTCTGCTAGTGTAATCTAATTAGAGTTGCCTTCAATGTATCCATCTATCAAATCTATCTATCTCGTGGTTGTGCAAATGGACTGTTTGCGGTGCGTTACACGGGGAGTTTGGTCTGTCACTGTGAAGCGGGCGTAACCCTTACACTACCTGATCGATACAACATCATACCTGATGTTTTAAAGCACGCTATTCCAAACAATTTAGGAATGTTAGGTGATTTAGGCCCTTTATGGGTTAAAACCAGACTCTGCATCAACTATGTAATTTTCCGTGGAGTTTTGCCATGGATACCCCTCCGGCATGCCACAGTCCAGGTGTTAGTCCCCTTGAAACAACTTTTGTGGCCAGAAAGAGTCCTTGTGGGTTTTAAAGTTCGCCTGCCTATTGAAGTCAATGGCGGTTTGCCGGTTCGCGAAACATTTGCGGAAGTTCGAGTCCGTTGTTCGCGAACTTAAATTTTTAGGTTCGCGACATCACTATACAAGAAGTGTACCAAGCTGTCTACTTATGTCCTGATCTTTAGTGGCCAGTTAAGGTTTTTTTTATGTATCTTAGGAATCAGAAGTAAAAATTTAAGAGGTATGTGTCTCTGGCTCCTGATTTTTCTCAAGCTTTGTAATATACAGGTAAACCCCGCTCACAGAGCGGGTTAGGGACCTGGAGCCCTGCTGTAAAGTGAAAAACGCCTTAAAGTGAAACAAGGCAAATTTAGCTTTCTTTTCACTTGACAGTGTGTTTAAAAACTTGGAAACATGTTTGAACTAACTTATATCAGGGGTGCAATAGCACTAGGTTTAGTTTAACACTAGCACAGCACAGTATTTAATTAGTATTCAATAAATACTGTACCTGTAAAATAGTGACAATTACTGTAGTAAAATTTACCAGACTACTACACTGACACATATTGCACTGTAATGCTGTAAACAGAGTGACCTAAGCATAACAAAATGGTGCCAGTAACTTTTCTCGCAATCTCACGAAGATTACAGCACTGTTTCAAAATCCTTGGAGGTTGAACTTCAGCTCCACAAAGCGCTATATTAGCGAAGTGCTGTAAAATTAGGTATACCTGGGTATTTATGTCATAAGTTCCTATTTCCATAACTTAAAGAGTCACTGAACCCAAATTTTTTCTTTTGTGATTCAGATAGAGCATGCAATTTTAAGCAACTTTCTAATTTTCTAATTTACTATTATCAAATTTTCTTCATTCTCTTGGTATGTTTATTTGAAATGCAAGAATGTAAGTTTAGAGACCGGCTCATTTTTGGTGAATAACCTGGGTTATTCTTGCTGATTGGTGGATAAATTCATCCACCAATAAAAAAGTGCTGTCCAGAGTTCTAAACCAAAAAAGAAGCTTAGATGCCTTCCTTTTCAAATAAAGATAGCAAGTAAACGAAGAAAAATTGATAATAGGAGTAAATTAGAGCGTTGCTTAAAATTGCATGCTCTATGTGAATCATAAAAGAAAATTTTCGGTTGAGTGTCCCTTTAAAGGGCCATGATACCCAAATGTTGAAACACTTGAAAGTGATGCAGCATAGCTGTAAAAAGCTGACTAGAAAATATCCCCTGAACATCTCTATGTAAAAAAGGAAGGTATTTGAAATCAAAATGTCCTAAGTATTCACACTCCACACACACACAAACAGCTTGTGCAATTATGGCACAAATTGTTGTAAATGCTTCTCTTGGATCCCCTTTATTCAGAAATAGCAGGCATATATGGCTTTGGCATTGCTTTTAGGTAATTAGAAGGCCGCTAAATGCCACTGCGCACCACACTTGTATTATGCCCAGCAGTGAAGGGGTTAATTAGGTAGGTTGTGGGGTTAATTTTAGCTTTAGTGTAGCCTCCCATCTGACACACCCCACTCCCTGACCGCTCTCAAATAGCTCTCTTCCCTCCCTTCCCCACCCCATCTTAAGTACTGGCAAAAAGTCTGCCAGTAGAAAAATAAGTTGTTTTTTGTTGTTGTTTTTTTTACATTTTTTTTAATTATATATTTTCTAAAGGTTAGTATCCCCCTTACCTCCCTGATCCCAACCAAACAGCACTCTAACCCTCCCCCCTCTACCAATTTGTGGCTTAGGTACTGACAGCTGTATGCCAGTATCCAGTTTGCCGCAAAATAGGCAATAAAAAAACCCCATAAGAAGTAATAATACATATAATACTAATTTTTCTGTAGTGTAGCTGCCCCACTCAATACCCAACTCCCCTCCCAGATCCCTTTTCCTCAAATTATCCCACATATGATCCCCCTCATTGCCCCTCCTCCCTCCTTCCCCCTCAATCACACAGCTGGAGTTTTTTTTTCCCCTGTAGCGTGGCAGAGCGGTTCCGCCCACTCCCGCCGCCCTCCTCCCACCTCCTCCAGCGATGGGCCACACACCTAGGGTTGCCACCCGTCCCTTAAAATACAGAACACTTATAAGTTACACATGCTGCAGGGTGTGCAGGGAGGAATATGAATAGTGCTGTCCAGAAACACAATACATGTTCCTCCCTGCACACCCTGCAGCATGTGTAACTCATAAGTGTCCAGGGAAACATGGCTGAGGTGGCAACCCTACACACACCCGCCTCCCTCCTTACGCACCCACCCACCAACAATAGGTCCCACCGCTGTCTGATGCAGAGAAGAGGGCCACAGAGTAACTCTGCAACTCTATTTCTGCAGTGACCCACTCGTGGGGCATGCAGAAATAGCGTGATCTCGCAATTTTGAGCGAGATCGCGGCAGAAGCCCAGGACAGGGTACGGCGTTGGTCGTTAAGGGGTTAAGCTATTAAAACAGGAGAACGGATTTGAAAAGAGCTGCAGGGACAGGATGAAGTGCAATAACATAGTGAGTAGTAACCATTCTAGGGTAGTGATGCACAGCAGTTTAATGTCCCTTTAAGGCTCTGTACAGAATTTGTTTTGTATAAACATTTGCTATTTCTGGGCAGGCACACAATGTTTTGAATCCAATCAGTTATCAATTCAGCTTAAAATAAAGTAAAGTAAATGGGGTATCAATCTGAATGTTAAATATCTTAAAATTTTCAACTTTCATTTTATATTTAGTGTTCAGGGCTCTTTGAAGATTTGTCATCATTTGAAATAATACAGTCTAACTATTCCTGTTGCCCTACAGTTTACAAGCCCTGCGGAAGGAGAAGTCCAGGGACGCTGCACGTTCGCGGCGAGGGAAAGAAAACTTTGAATTCTACGAATTAGCCAAACTGCTCCCTCTTCCTGCAGCCATTACTAGTCAGCTGGACAAGGCATCCATCATCCGTCTGACCATCAGCTACCTGAAGATGAGAGACTTCGCCAACCAGGGAGACCCCCCTTGGAACCTGCGCATGGAAGGGCCGCCTCCAAATACCTCTGTGAAAGGTAAGTCAATTTTCACTTGATGAGATACAGCCTTATGTGCTGCACTGTATTAATGAATATTCTGTCCTAATAGCTTATAGAATTTGAATGGGCAAGCAATGGTATGCGATTAAACTGGCATTCAAAGGGGTTCTAGTACATGATCCTATATTATTCTTTACTGGGGGGAGAAATAGCAATTACATGCTCTGTGAAATATACAGAAAGTCGAAATACCTTATTTTAAAAATTCTACTTGTGATAGCTTGAAACATTTAGAGCTAGATTACAAGTGAAGGGCAACCAATAGCACAAGGGGGGCAACCTCGTGCAGAGAACAATGCACAATTTGGTATTATAAGTGGATGGTTAAATATTTTCACCGAAAAAATCTTAAAGGGACAGTCTACTTCAGAATTTTTATTATTTAAATAGATAGATAGTCCCTTTATTGCACATTCCCCAGTTTTGCACAACCAGAACGGTTATATTAATATACTTTCTCTTGTTAAGTGTATTCAGTCCACGGATCATCCATTACTTATGGGATATATTCCCTTCCCAACAGGAAGCTGCAAGAGGATCACCCAAAGCAGAGCTGCTATATAGCTCCTCCCCTCACATGTCATATCCAGTCATTCTCTTGCAACTCTCAACATAGATGGAGGTCGTGAGAGGAGAGTGGTGTTTTGTACTTAATTATTTCTTCAATCAAAAGTTTGTTATTTTAAATGGCACCGGAGTGTGCTGTTTTTTTCTCAGGCAGTATTTGGAAGAAGAATCTGCCTGCGTTTTCTATGATCTTAGCAGAAGTAACTAAGATCCACTGGCTGTTATCGCACATTCTGAGGAGTGGGGTAACTTCAGAAAGGGAATAGCGTGCGGGGTCTCCTGCAAATAAGGTATGTGCAGTAAAATATTTTTCTAAGGAATGGAATTGACTAAGAAAATACTGCTGATACCGATGTAATGTAAGTACAGCCTTAAATGCAGTGGAAGCGACTGGTATCAGGCTGATTAATGTATATACAGTAAAGTTATTTTCTAAGGAATGGAATTTGACTGAGAAAATGCTACTAATACTGAAGTAATGTAATACGCCTTAAAATACAGTAGAAGGACTGGTATCAGGCTTATCAATAGAGATACATACTCTTTAAAAAAGGATGTTTAAAACGTTTGCTGGCATGTTTAATCGTTTTTGTGAGGTACATTGGTGATAAAACTTATTGGGGCATGAAATTTTCCACATGGCTGACTTATTTTTCTGCATAGAAACAGTTAACTGAAGCTCCCACTGTTGTCATAATGAGTGGGAGGGGCCTATTGTAGCGCTTTTTTGCGCAGTTAAAATTCAGTCTCAGTCTTCCTGCTTCTTCCTGCATGACCCAGGACGTCTCTAGAGAGCTCAAGGGGCTTCAAAAGTCATTTTAAGGGAGGTAATCAGTCACAGCAGACCTGTGACAGTGTGTTTGACTGTGTTAAAAAACGTTTTTTGTTTTTTTTTCTCTATTGATTATCCGTTTTGGGTATTAAGGGGTTAATCATCCATTTGCAAGTGGGTGCAATGCTCTGCTAACTTAATACATTTACTGTGAAAATTTGGTTGCTATAACTGATTTGGTTCATTGTTATTTCAACTGTAACAGTTTTTTGTGCTTCTTAAAGGCACAGTAGCGTTTTTCTATTTTGCTTGTAAATTTATTTTAAAGTGTTTTCCAAGCTTGCTAGTCCCATTGCTAGTCTGTTTAAACATGTCTGACACAGATGAATATGTTTGTTCACTATGTTTGAAGGCCAGTGTGGAGCCCCATAGAAATATGTGTACTAAATGTATTGATTTCACTTTAAATAATAAAGGTCAGTCTTTATCTGTAAAGGAATTATCACCAGACAATGAGGGGGAAGTTATGCCGACTAACTCTCCTCACTTGTCAGTACCTTCGCATCCCGCTCAGGAGGCGCGTGATATTGTGGCGCCAAGTACATCAGAGACGCCCATACAAATCACTTTACAAGACATGGCTACTATTATGAATAATACCCTGACAGAAGTATTATCTAAATTGCCAGAATTAAGAGGCAAGCGCGATTGCTCTGGGATAAGGACAGAGCGCGCTGGTGCTGTGAGAGCCATGTCCGATACTGCGTCACAGTTTGCAGAACATGAGGACGGAGAGCTTCATTCTGTGGGTGACGGATCTGATCCAGGGAAACCGGATTCAGAGATCTCTAATTTTAAATTTAAGCTTGAGAACCTCCGTGTATTGCTAGGGGAGGTTTTAGCGGCTCTGAATGACTGTAACACAGTTGCAATTCCAGAGAAATTATGTAGGCTGGATAGATACTATGCGGTGCCGGTGTGTACTGACGTTTTTCCTATACCTAAAAGGCTTACAGAAATTATTAGCAAGGAGTGGGATATACCCGGTGTGCCCTTTTCCCCACCTCCTATATTTAGGAAAATGTTTCCAATAGACGCCACTACACAGGACTTATGGCAGACGGTCCCTAAGGTGGAGGGAGCAGTTTCCACTTTAGCTAAGCGTACCACTATCCCGGTGGAGGATAGTTGTGCTTTTTCGGATCCAATGGATAAAAAATTGGAGGGTTACCTTAAGAAAATGTTTGTTCAACAAGGTTTTATCTTACAGCCCCTTGCATGCATTGCGCCTGTCACTGCTGCTGCGGCATTCTGATTTGAGTCTCTAGAAGAGGCCATTCACACAGCTCCATTGGATGAAATTATGGACAAGCTTAAAGCTCTTAAGCTAGCTAATGCATTTGTTTCTGATGCCATTGTACATTTAACTAAACTAACGGCTAAGAACTCCGTATTCGCCATTCAGGCGCGCAGAGCGCTATGGCTTAAATCCTGGTCAGCTGACGTGACTTCTAAATCTAAATTGCTTAATATTCCTTTCAAGGGGCAAACCTTATTCGGGCCCGGCTTGAAAGAAATTATCGCTGACATTACTGGAGGTAAGGGTCATACTCTTCCTCAGGACAGGGCCAAATCAAAGGCCAAACAGTCTAATTTTCGTGCCTTTCGAAACTTCAAGGCAGGAGCAGCATCAACTTCCTCCGCTCCAAAACAGGAAGGAACTGTTGCTCGTTACAGACAGGCCTGGAAAACTAACCAGTCCTGGAACAAGGGCAAGCAGGCCAGAAAACCTACTACTGCCCCTAAGACAGCATGAAGGGATGGCCCCCTATCCGGAAACGGATCTAGTAGGGGGCAGACTTTCTCTCTTCGCCCAGGCGTGGGCAAGAGATGTCCAGGATCCCTGGGCGTTGGAGATCATATCTCAGGGATATCTTCTGGACTTCAAAGCTTCTCCTCCACAAGGGAGATTTCATCTTTCAAGGTTATCAGCAAACCAAATAAAGAAAGAGGCATTTCTACGCTGTGTACAAGACCTCCTAGTAATGGGGGTGATCCACCCAGTTCCGTGGACGGAACATGGGCAAGGATTTTACTCAAATCTGTTTGTAGTTCCCAAGAAAGAGGGAACCTTCAGACCAATCTTGGACTTAAAGATCTTAAACAAATTCCTAAGAGTTCCATCTTTCAAGATGGAAACTATTCGAACCATCCTACCCATGATTCAGGAGGGTCAGTACATGACCACAGTGGACTTAAAGGATGCCTACCTTCACATACCGATTCACAAAGATCATTATCGGTACCTAAGATTTGCCTTTCTAGACAGGCATTACCAGTTTGTAGCTCTTCCCTTCGGATTAGCTACGGCCCCGAGAATTTTTACAAAGGTTCTGGGCTCACTTCTGGCGGTTCTAAGACCGCGAGGCATAGCGGTGGCTCCGTATCTAGACGACATTCTGATACAAGCGTCACGTTTTCAAATTTCCAAGTCTCATACAGAGATAGTTCTGGCATTTCTGAGGTCGCATGGGTGGAAGGTGAACGTGGAAAAGAGTTCTCTATTACCACTCACAAGAGTCTCCTTCCTAGGGACTCTTATAGATTCTGTAGAGATGAAAATTTACCTGACGGAGTCCAGGTTATCAAAACTTCTAAATGCTTGCCGTGTCCTTCATTCCATTCCACGCCCGTCAGTGGCTCAGTGCATGGAAGTAATTGGCTTAATGGTAGCGGCAATGGACATAGTGCCATTTGCGCGCCTGCATCTCAGACCGCTGCAATTATGCATGCTAAGTCAATGGAATGGGGATTACTCAGATTTGTCCCCTCTACTAAATCTGGATCAAGAGACCAGAGATTCTCTTCTCTGGTGGCTTTCTCTGGTCCATCTGTCCAAGGGTATGACCTTTCGCAGGCCAGATTGGACGATTGTAACAACAGATGCCAGCCTTCTAGGTTGGGGCGCAGTCTGGAACTCCCTGAAGGCTCAGGGATCGTGAGTTAAGAGCGATATTCAATGCTCTTCTAGCTTGGCCTCAGTTGGCAAGGGGGAACCAGGAGTTCCGTAGCGATGTTAGAAGTCTCAAGGATAATTCGCTGGGCAGAGTCTCACTCTTGCCACCTGTCAGCGATTTACATCTCAGGCGTGGAGAACTGGGAGGCGGACTTTCTAAGTCGCCAGACTTTTCATCCGGGGGAGTGGGAACTTCATCCGGAGGTGTTCAATCAGCTGGTTCATCATTGGGGCAAACCAGAACTGGATCTCATGGCGTCTCGCCAGAACGCCAAGCTTCCTCGTTACGGATCCAGGTCCAGGGACCCGGGAGCGGCGCTGATAGATGCTCTAGCAGCCCCTTCGGTTTTCAACATGGCTTATGTGTTTCCACCGTTTCCGCTGCTGCCTCGACTGATTGCCAAGATCAAACAGGAGAGAGCATCGGTGATTCTGATAGCGCCTGCGTGGCCACGCAGGACCTGGTATGCAGACCTAGTGGACATGTCGTCCTGTCCACCATGGTCTCTGCCTCTGAGGCAGGACCTTCTAATACAAGGTCCTTTCAACCATCCAAATCTAATTTCTCTGAGGCTGACTGCATGGAGATTGAACGCTTGATCTTATCAAAGCGTGGCTTCTTGGAGTCAGTTATTGATACCTTAATACAGGCACGGAAGCCTGTTACCAGAAAGATTTACCATAAGATATGGCGTAAATATTTATATTGGTGCGAATCCAAGAGTTACTCATGGAGTAAGGTTAGGATTCCTAGGATATTGTCCTTTCTACAAGAGGGTTTAGAAAAGGGCTTATCTGCTAGTTCGTTAAAGGGACAGATTTCTGCTCTGTCTATTCTTTTACACAAACGTCTGGCAGAAGTTCCAGACGTCCAGGCTTTTTGTCAGGCTTTGGCTAGGATCAAGCCTGTGTTTAAGACTGTTGCTCCGCCATGGAGCTTAAACTTGGTTCTTAAAGTTCTTCAAGGTGTTCCGTTTGAACCCCTTCATTCCATTGATATTAAGCTTTTATCTTGGAAAGTTTTGTTTTTGATGGCTATTTCCTCGGCTCGAAGAGTCTCTGAGTTATCTGCCTTACATTGTGATTCCCCTTATCTGATTTTCCATTCAGATAAGGTAGTTCTGCGTACTAAACCTGGGTTTTTACCTAAGGTAGTTTCTAACAGGAATATCAATCAGGAGATTGTTGTTCCATCATTATGTCCTAATCCTTTTTCAAAGAAGGAACGACTTTTGGACGTAGTCCGTGCCCTGAAGTTCTATTTACAGGCAACTAAAAATTTTCGTCAAACTTCTTCCCTGTTTGTCGTTTACTCTGGACAGAGGAGAGGTCAAAAAGCTTCGGCAACCTCTCTCTCCTTTTGGCTTCGTAGCATAATACGTTTAGCCTATGAGACTGCTGGACAGCAGCCCCCTGAAAGAATTACAGCTCATTCCACTAGAGCTGTGGCTTCCACCTGGGCCTTTAAGAATGAGGCCTCTGTTGAACAGATTTGCAAGGCTGCGACTGGGTTTTTCGCTTCACACCTTTTCAAAATTTTACAAATTTGACACTTTTGCTTCTTCGGAGGCTGTTTTTGGGAGAAAGGTTCTACAGGCAGTGGTTCCTTCCGTTTAAGTTCCTGCCTTGTCCCTCCCATCATCCGTGTACTTTAGCTTTGGTATTGGTATCCCATAAGTAATGGATGATCCGTGGACTGAATACACTTAACAAGAGAAAACATAATTTATGCTTACCTGATAAATTTATTTCTCTTGTAGTGTATTCAGTCCACGGCCCGCCCTGTCTTTTTAAGGCAGATCTAAATTTTAATTAACACTCCAGTCACCACTGCACCCTATGGTTTCTCCTTTCTTGTCTTGTTTCGGTCGAATGACTGGATATGACATGTGAGGGGAGGAGCTATATAGCAGCTCTGCTTTGGGTGATCCTCTTGCAACTTCCTGTTGGGAAGGGAATATATCCCATAAGTAATGGATGATCCGTGGACTGAATACACTACAAGAGAAATAAATTTATCAGGTAAGCATAAATTATGTTTTTTACCTCTGTGATTACCTTGTATCTAAGCCTCTGCAGACTGCCCCCTTATTTCATTTTTTTTGACAGACTTTCATTTTAGCCAATCAGTGCTGACTCCTAGGTAACTCCACGAGCGTGAGCACAATGTTATCTATATAGCACACATGAACTAATGCCCTCCAGCTGTGAAAAACTGTCAAAATACACTGACATTAGAGAGGTGGCCTTCACAGGCTTAGAAATTAGCATATGAGCCTACTTAGTTTTAGCTTTCAACTAAGAATATCAAGAGAACAAAGAAAATTTGATGATAAAAGTAAATTGGAGAATTGTTAAAAATTGCATGCTCTATCTGAATCATGAAAATTTAATTTTGTCTAGACTGTCCCTTTAATACGCACCTTATACTTTTAATGAAAATTGCAGGAAGCAATATTAATGCACTCATTGCACTTTTGTAACAAATGCTGAGTTAAGTGTTGCACGTGACTGCAATCCAATATACTGCTGTAATATTTAGCGCTTTTTAAGACCTGAAGTAAACCATTATTATTAACAGAATAGAACTACATGAAGAACAACACTTCATGTGCACCATCTGCTTAACACAGCCTCGGCTTATTGCTCAAGCTATATCCAACTTAAATGTTACTGCTCGCCACCATAGAAGTCTATTATGTGAGGTATTTAACTCCTCTGTGGTATCCGACATGCAGATGTTAGCGCGTCCTAGACTATCGCTTGAGTGGTAAAAAATAACTTTGGTAAGATGAGCTCAAATTGATTGCGCTTGAGAGATATTAAAGTTATAGGGGCCTATTTATGATGGTGCGAGCGGACATGATCTGATATAACAGATCATGTCCGCTGCACATCGCTAAATGCCGACAGCATACGCTCTCTGCATTTATCATTGCACCAGCAGTTCTTGTGAACTGCTGGTGCAATACCGCCCCCTGCAGATTTGCGGCCAATCGGCCATCTAGCAGGGGGTATCAATCAACCTGATCGTATTCAATTGGGTTGAATTCTGACGATTTCTGTCCGCCGCCTCAGAGCAGGCGGACAGGTTATGGAGCAGTGGTCTTTAGAACTCCATACGGAGCTTGATAAATATGCCCCATAGAAAGGTCAAAAATGAAATGTGCATGGGCCATTCTCCTATTAGCAAAAATGCTTATTGTAAAAGTTATTATTGTTTTTCAGTATTCAAACACCATAGAAACATAGAATTTTATGGTAGATAAGAACCAAATAGGCCCATTAAAGGGACACTGAACCCAAATTTTTTCTTTCATGATTCAGCTAGAGCATGTAATTTTAAGCAACTTTCTCATTTTCTCCTATTATCAATTTTTCTTTGTTCTCTTTCTATCTTTATTTGAAAAAGAAGGCATCTAAGCTAAGGAGTCAGCAAGTTTTTGGTTCAGAACCATGGACACCACTTGTTTATTGGTGCTGTCCAATTAGCAAGGACAACCCAGGTTGTTCACAAAAAATGGGCCGGCATCTAAACTTACATTCTTGCTTTTCAAATAAACATACCAAGAGAATGAAGAAAATTTGATAATAGGAGTAAATTAGAAAGTTGCTTAAAATTGCATGCTCTGTCTGAATCACGAAAGAAAAAAATTGGGTTCAGTGTCCCTTTAAGTCTATCCATATTACATGTTACTTTTTCTTAGGATATGTTTTTTTGTGGAAAAGGCTTTCATCTTCCACTTTATTAAGTCCCTTCTTATATTTGAATGATGTTTCTATCATGTCACCTCTTTCTCTTCTCTCCTTTGAACTATATATTTTTATGTAATAGAGTGTTTCTTTGCACGTTTTTATATTTTTGACCGTGTACCATTTTAGTAGACCTCCTTTGGACAGTTTCTAGTTTATGGTATCCAGAACTGTACACAGTGTTCCAGATGAGGCCTAACTAATGATCTGTAGAGTGGCATAAGAACCTTGCTATTTCTGCTACTAATACCTCTCCCAATGCAACCAAGTATTCGACTGGCCTTGCTGGCTGCACTACTGCATTGTGTACCAAATTTTAAATAATCTGAAATAATAATTACCAAGTCCCGTTACTCTTTAGTTACCATCAGTAATGTACCATTGAGACTATAATTGCCCTTTGGGTTTTTGGATCCTATATACATAATTTTGCTCTTAAATGTTAGTTCCCATTTATCTGCCCAATCCTCCAGTTTTTTAATATCACTGTTCATTTGATCAACCACTCCTGGAACATCAACTCTTACAAATTTTTGTTTCATCAGCAAATAAGCAAACCTCACTGGAGCCCACATCCAATATCACTGATGAACATGTTAAACAAAACAGGCCCAAGAACTGTAATATTGGAAGTGGGCTTCAGGGGAAGGTTTGCTTGTTTGCTAATGTCAGCAGTGGTGTGTTTTGCTTCTGAAGACTTAATTTGTGTCAAACAAGCCGAGAAGGTGTAGTGTTTGAACACTGGTGCACGGGCCCTCCCAGGATATGTGCGTATTCTGCTGAAAATCAGTAATAAAGAAGCATTTTTGCTGATGGAAGTATGTTGCAAAATGCTTATCACCCATGCGCATTTCGTTTTTGACCTTCGTATCCCTTTAACACACAATAGCACTAATATTTTTGCCCTCCACTTATAATCTAGGCCAAAATGACAGATGACTTGTGTTAGTTACAGTCCTTCCCTTTAATGAATCACTGAAGAATCATAGCATCTATTGCACGTTTTATGTTATGTTTACTGACAATCAGTTTTTATTATAGGTTCATTTGCTGTGCCCGTGCTAATAAGACACCAGTTACCACATTCCTGAGATTTGCTCTGTATAGAATGAGACTGTAAATCCCCTATATTCAGAGATCACATAACTTAAATGTAGGCAAGAAATGCATAGCCATTTGGTGCTGAATAATAATAGAACAATGTTATGTCACAGCTTATACTTTTCTGTAAGCACTTATTTGTATATTCCCTTACTATCCTACTACTGAAGCACCATATCTTTGCACCACAATATAACAAGTTACCAGCCCCCAGCCCCCCCCCCCCCCACTACCTCATCAACATTTTAGCCTTACTGGTAGTTTTATAAGATTCCATTATTAGGACTTCTCATATACCCAGTTCAGAGATCTAAGTCCCATTGTTACATCCTTACATGCTTCCACTTCAGAGTTTGTGTTTCTCAGTGCTCCCTGCTCTGTTTGTACAGGAGCTAATCGGTTCTTTGCTGTTAGGGAAGAGACAATAAAAATGCAGAGAGCTGTCAGCAATCATTCATTAATCAGGCTGCGCAATGAGGTAAACAAAAATGGCAGATTAATGAGTCCGGTGTGCATGCTGACTGACAGCATGCAAACATAGGCTGCCTGTTATTAACCTGTTTCCTGCCAAGTTCTGTTCAAGGCCTCTACTTAACCCTTGGATGTGCCTTGTAGATCTATCATGCAATGAAAGGGTTAAAGTTATAATTTACAAAGAAGCATCTACTGATTCTTGTAATTTAAATAAAAAGGCTATGTAACTATTTTCATTATGCATAGAACGCTTGACTAAGAAACACTCTAAGTGCAGTAGTGGTAAAACATGTTGTAATTTGGGAGTTGAATCTTTAGTTTTTGTATAAAGATTGCATTGTCCTTCTTTGTAGTTTTCAAAACTTTTTATTCACTGCCCTTTAGTATCTAGTAAATTAATGAGGCATAGATTACAAGTTGTGCACAGTTGATAACGCTTATTGTGTGCAGTCAGTAATGCTTAACCGCTTAAAGACCGGGAATTTTAGAGAAAAATTGGCCCAAAGTAAGGGGATGTTTAGCATTTTTGTTATCACTCAGTTTAAACAGAAATACAACCTTGTGTTTTGTTTTTGTATTTATCAAAACTAAATATTTTTTCTCTTGTTAAGTGTATCCAGTCCACGGATCATCCATTACTTGTGGGATATTCTCCTTCCCAACAGGAAGTTGCAAGAGTATCACCCACAGCAAAGCTGCTATATAGCTCCTCCCCTCACTGCCATATCCAGTCATTCTCTTGCAACTCTCAACTAAGATTGAGGTCATAAGAGGACTGTGGTGTTTTATACTTAGTTTATTTCTTCAATCAAAAGTTTAAATGGTACTGGAGTGTACTGTTTATCTCAGGCAGTATTTAGAAGAAGAATCTGCCTGCGTTTTCTATGATCTTAGCAGAAGTAACTAAGATCCTTTGCTGTTCTCACATATTCTGAGGAGTGAGGTAACTTCGGAGAGGGAATGGCGTGCAGGTTTTCCTGCAATAAGGTATGTGCAGTTAAAATATTTTTCTAGGGATGGAATTTGCTAGAAAATGCTGCTGATACCGAAGTAATGTAAGTAAAGCCTTAAATGCAGTGATAGCGACTGGTATCAGGCTTATTAATAGAGATACATACTCTTATAAAAGTGTATTTTAAAACGTTTGCTGGCATGTTTAATCGTTTTTTACATATGTTTGGTGATAAAACTTATTGGGGCCTAGTTTTTTCCACATGGCTGGCTTGAATTTTGCCTAGAAACAGTTCCCTGAGGCTTCCCACTGTTGTAATATGAGTGGGAGGGGCCTATTTTGGCGTTTTGTTTGCACAGCAAAAATTACAGACACAGACATCCAGCTTCTTCTTTCATGATCCAGGACTTCTCTGAAGGGCTCAAATGGCTTCAAAAGTCGTATTGAGGGAGGTAAAAAGCCACAGTAGAGCTGTGGCAGTTGTTGTGACTGTTTAAAAAACAGTTATTTCAAATTTTGTCAAAATTTGTTTCTCTTAAAGGCGCAGTAACGTTTTTTTATATTGCTTGTAAACTTGTTTTAAAGTGTTTTCCAAGCTTGCTAGTCTCATTGCTAGTCTGTTTAAACATGTCTGACACAGAGGAACCTACTTGTTCATTATGTTTGAAAGCCATGGTGGAGCCCCATAGGAGAATGTGTACTAAATGTATTGATTTCACCTTAAACAGTAAAGATCAGTCTTTATCTATAAAAGAATTTTCACCAGAGGGTTCTGTCGAGGGGGAAGTTATGCCGACTAACTCTCCCCACGTGTCAGACCCTTCGCCTCCCGCTCAGGGGACGCACGCTAATATGGCGCCAATTACATCAGGGACGCCCATAGCGATTACCTTGCAGGACATGGCTGCAATCATAAATAATACCCTGTCAGAGGTATTATCTAGATTGCCTGAATTAAGAGGCAAGCGCGATAGCTCTGGGGTTAGGAGAGATACAGAGCGCGCAAATGCTGTTAGAGCCATGTCTGATACTGCGTCACAGTATGCAGAACATGAGGACGGAGAGCTTCAGTCTGTGGGTGACATCTCTGACTCGGGGAAACCTGATTCAGAGATTTCTAATTTTAAATTTAAGCTTGAGAACCTCCGTGTATTGCTTGGGGAGGTATTAGCTGCTCTGAATGACTGTAACACAGTTGCAATTCCAGAGAGATTGTGTTGGCTGCATAGATACTATGCAGTGCCGGTGTGTACTGACGTTTTTCCTATACCTAAAAGGCTTACAGAAATTATTAGCAAGGAGTGGGATAGACCCGGTGTGCCCTTTTCGCCCTTTTCCCCACCTCCTATATTTAGAAAAATGTTTCCAATAGACGCCACTACACAGGACTTATGGCAGACGGTCCCTACGGTGGAGGGAGCAGTTTCTACTTTAGAAAAGCGTACCACTATCCCGGTGGAGGACAGTTGTGCTTTTTCAGATCCAATGGATAAAAAATTGGAGGGTTACCTTAAGAAAATGTTTATTCAACAAGGTTTTATTTTACAGCCCCTTGCATGCATTGCGCCTGTCACTGCTGCGGTGGCATTCTGGTTTGAGGCCCTGGAAGAGGCCATCCAGCCAGCTCTATTGAATGAAATTATTGACAAGCTTAGAACGCTTAAGCTAGCTAACTCATTTGTTTCTGATGCCATTGTTCATTTGACTAAACTAACGGCTAAGAATTCCGGATTCGCCATCCAGGCGCGTAGGGCGCTATGGCTTGAATCCTGGTCAGCTGACGTGACTTCAAAGTCTAAATTACTCAACATTCCTTTCAAGGGGCAGACCTTATTCGGGCCTGGCTTGAAGGAAATTATTGCTGACATTACTGGAGGCAAGGGTCATACCCTTCCCCAGGACAGGGCCAAATCAAAGGCCAAACAGTCTAATTTTCGTGCCTTTCGAAATTTCAAGGCAGGAGCAGCATCAACTTCCTCCGCTTCAAAACAAGAGGGAACTGTTGCTCATTCCAGACAGGCCTGGAAACCTAACCAGTCCTGGAACAAGGGAAAGCAGGCCAGAAAGCCTGCTGCTGCCCCCAAGACAGCATGAAGGAATGGCCCCCTATCCGGAAACGGATCTAGTGGGGGGCAGACTTTCTCTCTTCGCCCAGGCGTGGGCAAGAGATGTTCAGGATCCCTGGGCGTTGGAGATCATATCTCAGGGATATCTTCTTGACTTCAAAGCTTCTCCTCCACAAGGGAGATTTCATATTTCAAGGTTATCAGCAAACCAGATAAAGAAAGAGGCATTCCTAAGCTGTGTGCAAGACCTCCTAGTAATGGGAGTGATCCATCCAGTTCCGCGGACGGAACAAGGACAGGGATTTTATTCAAATCTGTTTGTGGTTCCCAAGAAAGAGGGAACCTTCAGACCAATCTTGGATCTAAAGATCTTAAACAAATTCCTCAGAGTTCCATCATTCAAAATGGAAACTATTCGGACCATCCTACCCATGATCCAAGTCAGTACATGACCACAGTGGACTTAAAGGATGCCTACCTTCACATACCGATTCACAAAGATCATCATCGGTTCCTAAGGTTTGCCTTTCTAGACAGGCATTACCAATTTGTAGCTCTTCCCTTCGGGTTGGCCACTGCCCCGAGAATTTTTACAAAAGTTCTGGGCTCACCTCTGGCGGTTCTAAGACCGCGAGGCATAGCGGTGGCTCCGTATCTAGACGACATCCTGATACAGGCGTCAAGCTTTCAAATTGCCAAGTCTCATACAGAGATAGTTCTGGCATTTCTGAGGTCGCATGGGTGGAAAGTGAACGTGGAAAAGAGTTCTCTATCACCACTCACAAGAGTCTCCTTCCTAGGGACTCTTATAGATTCTGTAGAGATGAAAATTTACCTGACGGAGTCCAGGTTATCAAAACTTCTAAATGCTTGCCGTGTCCTTCATTCCATTCCACGCCCGTCAGTGGCTCAGTGCATGGAAGTAATCGGCTTAATGGTAGCGGCAATGGACATAGTGCCATTTGCACGCCTGCATCTCAGACCGCTGCAATTATGCATGCTAAGTCAGTGGAATGGGGATTACTCAGATTTGTCCCCTCTACTAAATCTGGATCAAGAGACCAGAGATTCTCTTCTCTGGTGGCTTTCTCGGGTCCATCTGTCCAAGGGTATGACCTTTCGCAGGCCAGATTGGATGATTGTAACAACAGATGCCAGCCTTTTAGGTTGGGGCGCAGTCTGGAACTCCCTGAAGTCTCAGGGATCGTGGACTCAGGAGGAGAAACTCCTCCCAATAAATATTCTGGAGTTAAGAGCAATATTCAATGCTCTTCTAGCTTGGCCTCAGTTAGCAACACTGAGGTTCAACAGATTTCAGTCGGACAACATCACGACTGTGGCTTACATCAACCATCAAGGGGGAACCAGGAGTTCCCTAGCGATGTTAGAAGTCTTAAAGATAATTCGCTGGGTAGAGTCTCACTCTTGCCACCTGTCAGCGATCCACATCCCAGGCGTAGAGAACTGGGAGGCGGATTTTCTAAGTCGTCAGACTTTTCATCCGGGGGAGTGGGAACTCCATCCGGAGGTGTTTGCTCAACTGGTCCATCGTTGGGGCAAACCAGAACTGGATCTCATGGCGTCTCGCCAGAACGCCAAGCTTCCTTGTTACGGATCCAGGTCCAGGGACCCGGGAGCAACGCTGATAGATGCTCTAGCAGCTCCTTGGTTCTTCAACCTGGCCTATGTGTTTCCACCGTTTCCTCTGCTTCCTCGACTAATTGCCAAAATCAAACAGGAGAGAGCATCAGTGATTCTGATAGCGCCTGCGTGGCCACGCAGGACCTGGTATGCAGACCTAGTGGACATGTCATCTCTTCCACCATGGACTCTGCATCTGAGGCAGGACCTTCTAATACAAGGTCCTTTCAATCATCCAAATCTAATTTCTCTGAGACTGACTGCATGGAGATTGAACGCTTGATTCTATCAAGGCGTGGCTTCTCCGAGTCAGTCATTGATACCTTAATACAGACTCGGAAGCCTGTCACCAGGAAAATCTACCATAAGATATGGCGTAAATATCTTTATTGGTGTGAATCCAAGAGTTACTCATGGAGTATGGTTAGGATTCCTAGGATACTGTCCTTTCTCCAAGAGGGTTTGGACAAAGGCTTATCAGCTAGTTATTTAAAAGGACAGATCTCTGCTCTGTCTATTCTTTTGCACAAGCGTCTGGCAGAAGTTCCAGACGTCCAGGCATTTTGTCAGGCTTTGGTTAGGATTAAGCCTGTGTTTAAAACTGTTGCTCCCCCGTGGAGCTTAAACTTGGTTCTTAAAGTTCTTCAGGGAGTTCCGTTTGAACCCCTTCATTCCATTGATATTAAACTTTTATCTTGGAAAGTTCTGTTTTTGATGGCTATTTCCTCGGCTCGAAGAGTCTCTGAGTTATCTGCCTTACATTGTGATTCTCCTTATCTGATTTTTCATTCAGACAAGGTAGTTCTGCGTACCAAACCTGGGTTTTTACCTAATGTGGTTTCTAACAGAAATATCAATCAAGAGATTGTTGTTCCATCATTGTGTCCTAATCCTTCTTCCAAGAAGGAACATCTTTTGCATAATCTGGACGTAGTCCGTACCTTGAAGTTTTACTTACAGGCTACTAAAGATTTTCGTCAAACATCTGCCCTGTTTGTCGTTTACTCTGGACAGAGGAGAGGTCAAAAAGCTTCAACAACCTCTCTCTCCTTTTGGCTTCGGAGCATAATACGCTTAGCCTATGAGACTGCTGGACAGCAGCCCCCTGAAAGGATTACAGCTCATTCTACTAGAGCTGTGGCTTTCACCTGGGCCTTTAAAAATGAGGCCTCTGTTGAACAGATTTGCAAGGCTGCGACTTGGTCTTCGCTTCACACCTTTTCAAAATTTTACAAATTTGACACTTTTGCTTCTTCGGAGGCTGTTTTTGGGAGAAAGGTTCTACAGGCAGTGGTTCCTTCCATTTAAGTTCCTGCCTTGTCCCTCCCATCATCCGTGTACTTTAACTTTGGTATTGGTATCCCACAAGTAATGGATGATCCGCGGACTGGATACACTTAACAAGAGAAAACATAATTTATGCTTACCTGATAAATTTATTTATCTTGTAGTGTATCCAGTCCACGGCCCGCCCTGTCCTTTTAAGGCAGGTCTAAATTTTAATTAAACTACAGTCACCACTGCACCCTATGGTTTCTCCTTTCTCGTCTTGTTTCGGTCGAATGACTGTATATGGCAATGAGGGGAGGAGCTATATAGCAGCTTTGCTGTGGGTGATCCTCTTGCAACTTCCTGTTGGGAAGGAGAATATCCCACAAGTAATGGATGATCCGTGGACTGGATACACTACAAGAGAAATAAATTTATCAGGTAAGCATAAATTATGTTTTTTAGGAGACAACCCAAGGTATTGATCTAGCTGATTAGTAAACATGCGGCTAGATTACGAATTTTGCGTTAAGGTGAAAAAGCAGCGTTAACAGGTCCTAACGCTGCTTTTTCACTATGGCTGGTATTACGAGTCTTGCAGGTTTAGGGGCACTGCACACTTCTTTGGCCTTACCGCAAACCGACTTACGTAAAGTTTGTAAAGTCTTTTTACTATGGGACTTCCATAGCGCTGATATTACGAGTTTGTCCTGGGAGGCTAAAAAGTGAGAGGTACACCCTCTACTTCCAAGATTCCTAACGCATTAAGTCAGTAGTTATGAGTTTTACACTATAACGCTGTAGCATAAAACTCATAACTAAAGTGCTAAAAAGTACACTAACACCCATAAACTACCTATTAACCCCTAAACCGAGGCCCTCCCGCATCGAAACACTATAATACATTTTTTAACTGCTAATCTGCCGCTCCGGACATCGCCGCCACTCGAATAAACATATTAACCCCAAAACCACCACATTCCCGCCTCGCAAATACTAGTTAAATATTATTAACCTCTAATCTGCTGCCCCTAACATCGCCGCCACCTACATTATACTTTTTAACCCCTAATCTGCCACTCCAGACATCACCGCCACCCACATTATATTATCCCCTAATCTGCCGCCCCCAATGTCGCTGCAACCTACCTACACTTATTAACCCCTAATCTGCTGCCCCCAATGTCACAGCCACTATTCTAAATGTATTAACCCCTAAACCTAAGTCTAACCCTAATCCTAACACCCCCTAACTTAAATATAATTAAAATAAATCTAAATAAAACCTACAATTATTATCTAAATTATTCCTATTTAAAACTAAATACTTACCTATAAAATAAACCCTAAGATAGCTACAATATAACTAATAGTTACATTGTATCTAGCTTAGGGTTTATTTTTAGTTTACAGGAAAGTTTGTATTTATTTTAACTAGGTAGAAAAAAACCTAACCTAAGTTACACTAACACCTAACACTACACTACAATTAAATCAATTACCTACATTAAATACAATTAAATAAATTAAATTAAATTAGCTAAATCACAAAAACAAACAAACACTAAATTACAGAAAATAAAAAACAAATTACAAGATATTTAAACTAATTAAACCTAATCTAATAGCCCTATCAAAATAAAAAAGCCCCCCCAAAATATAAAAAAACCCTAGCCTAAACTAAACTATCAATAGCCCTTAAAAGGGCCTTTTGCGGGGCATAACCCCAAAGAAATCAGCTCTTTTACCTGTAAAAAAAATACAAACAACCCCCCAACAGTAAAACCCACCACCCACACAACCAACCCCCCAAATAAAACCCTAACTAAAAAAACCTAAGCTCCCCATTGCCCTGAAAAGGGCATTTGGATTGGCATTGCCCTTAAAAGGGCATTTAGCTCTATTGCAGGCCCAAAGCCCTAACCGAAAAAATAAACCCACCCAATACACCCTTAAAATAATCCTAACACTAACCCTCGAAGATTCACTTACCGGGAGAAGTCTTCATCCAAGCAGCAACATGTCCTCAACGAAGCCGACAGAAGTGGTCCTCCAGACAGGGAGAAGTGGTCCTCCAGACGGACAGAAGTCTTCATCCAGACGGCATCTTCCATCTTCATCCTTCTGGCGCGGAGCGGGTCCATCTTCAAAACATCCGACGCGGAGCATCCTCTTCATCCGACGGACTAACGACGAATGAAGGTACCTTTAAATGACGTCATCCAAGATGGCGTCCCTTAGATTCCGATTGGCTGATAGAATTTCTATCAGCCAATCGGAATTAAGGTAGAAAAAATCCTATTGGATCAGCCAATAGGATTGAGCTCACATTCTCAAACAGGTCTCTAACCTTTCCCCTCCTAATGGTTTCTGCCATCTTAGGTACTGGCACTTATTTTTTTATTAATTTATTAATAAAAAGCCTTTCTGTAGTGTAGTGTTCCCCCTCACCCACTCCATCTCCCCTGTCCCAGCAATGGTACTTTAGGGCCCACTCTCAAAACGTCTTTGTTGTAGTGTAGTGGTCACCTTTACCACCTAACTCCTTATAAAATTTTGTGTCTGTCTAGCGATCCCTCCTATTGCTCCCGCCCCTTCCAGCAGTGGGCGGCCCACCCGCTTCCCTCCTTCCCTCCCACACTACTGACAGCACCACCGTAAGCTAATGCAGACAGGGATACAAAGCGTCCCTGTCTGCATTGGTGATCTACCTTTTATATGGCAAAGGAAGAACAATCAGTTCTTCCTTACCATAAGAAGGCAGATGCCTTCTGCTTCTGGCTGTAGTCTCGGCTGTCAAAGCTGACAGTCGGGACAGCAGCATGAGGCAGAAAGTTGGACGTAGATACTATGTCAACATGGTACACTGAGCAAACTACCCTGTGACGTAGTTCCTACATCCTTTAGACTTAAAGGGTTAAATGGCAAGTGTAAAATTGTAGTAGCGCTCTAATTGCTCTTGTTAAGTTCGGAGCTAGCATGCATTCTGATATATTGCTTTCTTTTTTAAAACCTTTGAAAACCTAGTATCAACCATTCTTGCTTGCTATTGCTCTTTCAAATACGTTGTATAATGCTATAAAAATAAAGGCTGGAGGGAAGGGTTATAGAAATAAGATATATAACAAGAAGGGGATGGGAAATTAAAGCTCAGATTTTCTTATGCTTAGTGCATGCGTAAATTAGGCACATAGACAATCTTCACTAAAATATGGGCACTCCTGGCAAGAATGTGTAAAACTGGGAAAGAAAAAAGCATTCATGCTTATTTTAAATAATTATAATGGAGTAGAGGAAAAAACAGAGGGGACGCAACTGCTGTCTTAGAGCTTTTTTTATTGTTTAGATATAAGTATCCATCATATATATCGGTATGGTGCAGACCCTTGTATACATTTTATATGGGTTTGAGAGAAAGAAATAACCAGGACTATAATCCTAGTAAAAAAGACAGGGAATTCAGCACTCTTTTAGGGGAAATAAGCTCAAAAAGACCAATAAGTATCAAAAAGGGAAATTTTATTTAATTGTGGAAAGGAAGCTCCTCCCACCGAGCGAACACCATCCCTCAAGAAGTAAGCCACAACACACTGTATTTCATATGTAGCAGTATACTAAATGTTGAAATAAACAAATACACATTCTCTAGATAAAAACTAGAGTCAGTATTCAAACCTGACCGGTCAGGGGTACACATAAATGCCTAAACATAACATATCAAAAGCAGCCAATAGACACCGTATGGAGTACCTACAATAAGCCTCTACACCCTGCTGCACTCAGAACCCCTACTAGAGAGGTATAGCCTGGGCAGGTATAAATAGTGGGATCCAAGAGGCCTAGAATGGTACAATATACAGGAGCAGGACATAAGAATATGATACAGTCACAAAAAACACAATTGCATATGTATATATCTTCTCCTATAATGGAGTACTGCCCCTATATTTTTGGTAGTGCTGCCAAGGAGACCAAATAGTTACACAAAACAGAGGGTATCTGCGCACATCCCCTTGCACATAAAAAAATATTTTTAAATGCTACAAAAATTTCCTGCACATATCACCTATGCTTTTATAATAAAATTGCATCTTAGTCACACAATATGGCCATATTTAGCTTAGCCATCACCAACTTGCAAATTGTCCCAGTGTTGACTGGTCCTAACACTACAGTGCTTTGCCTTTATGAGCTGAATCATTCCTGCTTTTCTCTTTATAATAGAATAAGGCTTTATATACAGCTCCAATAAACTGCCATGAGTACACCTGAGCTTGGGTGGGGTGCTTAAACCAATGGAAGTCAGTCCATAATGTTTGGTTTAACACACCACAAAAAATAGAGTTCAGGTACTTATTTGTGAGTTATGCTATTGAGAAAAAACAGTTACACAAAACAGGGGGAATTAGCGCACATCCACTTGCAAATAAAAGATTTTTAATACTGCAGAAATGTACTACAAATATAAAAGCATAATATATGTAATATAACATTATAGGTGACATTTGCAGGAAATGTTTGCATCATTTAAAGATCTTTTGTTTATTTGCAAGTGGGTGTGGGCCTTTTCCCCCTGTTTACTTTAAACATGACACAAATGGATCCATTTATTAAACTTTGGATGCAGTTTCAGAGCTCCTGCAGTGCAGGGTCACTTATGTGACCCTGCAACTACAAATTATGGAGTGGTCCTAAGATTGTTCCCTTCTATCCTCTCTGCCAACTTAGAGAGGACTTAGTTAAATCACCCCAGACTGTTGTTACTGAGGTGATTGACTTTTTCTCTTGTGTGATTAGTTAACCAAGAGCAGGGGCGGAATTGCATAATAGATTTCTTGTGCAATGTTAACTTCCGCCAACAGATGTTATATCACTGGTAGCAAATAGGGCAGACCGGTTCCCCTCCAAACACATGGGTCAATAGAAGCTTTAATACATTTATGGCTATTAAGCACACAGATAATATTCTATTTTCTAAAAATGTCCAGTCACACAGGGCCAGACAGATAAGGTAAGGGCTCTTTTGAATTGTGGTCTCCTTGTTTACCCATCAGAACTGCTGTCAGAAGATAAATGTTTCCCTGGGAAAAAAAACAGGGTTCATAGCTTTGCTATTGCATCAGCTATGTGACCCATTTTTTGTACTGTATTATTAACTCAGAGCCCATTTCTATAACTGTAGTACAAATGTATCCTAAGCTAGTTCTTATAACCCCTCGTCAATACGGCTACAAAAAGCTTGTGTTTGGCTGGTGACACCTGATTTGTCTGTCCCTAATTTTCCTTTCCTACTTAGAAATGTGATATCATAGCTTTATATTTTTTCTTTATGTGTCTTGTGTAATGGCAAGCACATAGAAACACAATGAAAGAATAGAGAAAACTAAATACAACAATACTGTATGTACTTTCAAATTCTATTTAGAAAGGCGTTTAAGTTTACATCATTTCTTTTTCCATTTACAATGATGACACTTTATAACACACAGGAAGAAGACCCCCGGGAATTTAGTTTTTATATTCTTTATTTTTAAATGTATTTATTTATTTATTTTAAGTTTTATGGCTTGGAAACCCGTGCTGGAAATAATATATATTTGTTTTCCTGGGAAATTTTATAAGATAGTAAAAACTACTGCTACTAGCTAAGAATACCAGGTGGATGTTTATATAGAAAGGCCCGTCAGCTCTTTTCTAACTGTATGTTCTTTCAGAAAATTTATACTGGTACAGGAATTTTGGCTACTATTATTTACTTTGGCATTAACATCTAAAGCTGGGAATTTGGGTCTTTTTTCAGACAGTCCCTTTCTTTAAAAAAATAATAATAATAATAGCAATAATAATACATGTTTTAAATTTACTCAATGAATATGTCATGTATTTGTTTATTTTTCAATAGATTCTTTTCATTTTGTGAGAAAGTATAAGTGCCATCAGTTAAGCAATCTATGTGTTGAAAGGGTCATTAAACAGAAACGGTAAGCTGTATGATACTACAGCTTTGTATATGAGAAGTATTTTTCAATGAATAATGCAGCTTTTGTTTTTTGAATGCGCATATTTTTATGATTTTTTGTTTTTTTTGTTTTACTGATTTCTCTGTTTTCCAAATCAAAAGGACCCTTGGTAACTATTCTTAACCCTATGTGCGTGTCTGCTGGCTGCTTACAAAAATGTATACTCCTTTTTAACTTTTACATGTTAGGTTACCTTATAATGGATAATATTACATTTGAAGTATGGGACCACAAACAAAATAACTGTTTTAGGATTTGTAGGATATAAATTAGCAACTGTTTCAAAATCTCTTAAAATCTGCACTTAGAGAAAACATTTGTCTTTACAAATTTAATTTGAAGTTTTGTTTACTGTATACTATTTGTGGATATTTTTTTATGTTTTATTTTTATTTAAAATTTTAACAATTTTTGGTTTATCTAATCAAAGAGGACAAACAAATATTGAAAACATTATTGAAATACAGAGCAACATCAAGACAATATTTAATTCTAGCTTGTCACCTTAATAACATTGCAGCAAGTTTATTTTTCACGGTTTTAGCATGTTTGTAATAAGATAAATACAGATTTGAAGTCAAATCATATAACCATGTAAAAATGTTTTCCTGGCTCATAAGCTTTATGTTATCATATTCTGGGATTGGTGGTAAATTACCTAGTGCCACTTGGAAAAGCTAGAAAAGTTTCCCACCGTATTTGTTCCCTTTCCCTTCTCTTGTTGTTGTTTTTTTTAAAAAAAAAAACATTTTTTATTGAGGTTTTGCGCATTAGAAGAGAAAGAAGGAATGACAGCATTTTCATATTATACAATACTAATACATGTACAAAAGACCTGTGCAGGGTATAGCTTAGTTCCAGACTCCATGTTTTTTATTTATTTGTATATGGATATGGGAAAAAAAGATATTGTCACCCATCTCAGTTCAGCCTGATATCTCTCAGGGCTCTGGCTAGTATTATGTCTCTGACACATATACATATCGATTTACTTACAGATATTTATTAGACTGTAGCCTTGCTCTTTAGAGATTCTTCTTCCTATAGGTTACCACCCTTGTGCGAACAGATAAGGAATGCGTCAAGGATGTTCTGTTGTTTTTCTTTACTGGTTACATCTCCCGTGCTGTGTGCTCTTCAGGTACCAAATGGTCTAATTCTGCTGTAAACCCATCCTTGGTGTTTCTCAGGTTGTGTGATCCTTATTATTGGGGGTTATCAGCATGAATGGTTAAGGTTTGCTACAGCTATACCTTCATGAGTTAAGATGCATAGTTTGTACTTATGCAACTGTATTGTGCTGCAGGGACAGATCACCATAGTTTTGGATTCTATAATAAGGTAAGACAGCATTCAAAGTATTCTATGCACACTTGTGTCTTCACAAAGATCCATAAGCCTTTGTGGGAGCCATATATGCTAATACACTAAGAGCTTGGTTACAGCTTTTCATCATACAAATCAGCAAATAAGAAGGGAACAGACTGAACATTTTTTGTACAGAAGTTCACATTGTTAGAGCGCATTTTGTTTGTAGTATTCCTTGTTAGAGCTCATTTTGTTTGTAGTATTCCATGCACCCCTGTATTTCTTCCTTTCTCTCCAGCCTCGCATGATACATTTATATGTACAACTTTGGTTTGCAATTGCATGTTTTCATTGTTTCACTCTCAGATTATGGCAAAGGAAAAACAGAATCCAGTATTTTCTTCAGCCTTTATGAAGAAGTAAAAAAAAAAAAGAGGCTCCGGAGTTAATAATATTTTAAATTCATGATGCTGTGTCTTAGAATGTATATGAGCAGAACTTTCTCTGATTCTTTGAATTACCATAAGCCTCCAGTTCCTTTTTAGAAGCTCCTTCTGCTAATGGCCTGTTATTAGCAACGAGGCACAAGGGTCTAGAGTCATCTCAGATCTCTCGATTAATGGTTGTATTTGGAGTATGGGTAGTGGCATATTTTTCACCTGTTGGTATTTAATCACAAGCCTTTCCATGGGTGTTGCAGGGACTTCTTCTTTTCCTCCTCACGTTGGGTGGTCGATATGCTCCTATTCCAGCACTATTCAGCACTGCTTTGGCTTCCTACTTGTTTCCTATAGTTGTAGGGTGCCTATTGGTACGTACTATATTTTTTTATTATTTGGCACTCTATTTTTAAAAACGTGTCAAGTTTTCGTGTGTATGCATTTTTAAAGCTTGCTGGGGTTTTTGTGCACGTATAGTTTTAAACAAAGTGGATTTTTCATGCGCGTATATTTCCATCTTAATATGAGGAGAGTCCATGGCTTCATTCCTTACTTGTGGGAATTACAGAACCTGGCGCCAGGAGGAGGCAAAGACACCCCAGCCAAAGGCTTAAATACCTCCCCCACTCTCCTCATCCCCCAGTCATTATTTGCCTTTAGTCACAGGAGGATGGCAGAGAAGTGTCGGAAGATTCAGAGTAGTCTCTTATGGAGGGTAGTACTCTTCGCTATGGGACTGAAGTTTTAGGTAGTCTTGTCAGCCTCTCAGTGAGAGCATTGACGAATGTTAGGGTCTGGAGATGCAGCAAGAGTCTTTCTGCGAATCCATCAAGACTCGTATTAACAACTACTAAGCAATCAGTGTTAACGAGTTTCACTGCCTGCTTCTATCACTCAATTCCATGTCAGTTGCGATGCTACAAGACTGTCAAACTTGAGAGGCTGTGTGTCTGTCCATGGCGATGATTCTGGTAAGATCGTTTCATTTTATATCATATGATAACGTAAGAAGAGAGGGTCACAGTGTGACTCCTTTATCTGTATGGAATCAAGCGTTAATATCTCCGGAAGGGGATTATTGAACAGGGGGGATTTATACATGATTTGCTTTATTATGTTTTATGCTGCGACATGTGTGAGATGAAGCTCTGGCAGATGTGGGAACATTCAGGTTTTACTTTGGTTTTGGATAAATTACGCAGCCTGTCAGTTTGGTGCGCTTTTCTTCCTGCAGCATGGGCGGTCCTGCATGGAGCTCCATGTGACCGGGTGTGGCCTCATTAACTTCCTCTTTCCTGATCGTGCGGTTTACAGGAGAAGAAGCGTTTTTTTCTGTGGGGCCTGGGTCATAGGGGGTGGTGAGTGCCCCGGCCACTGGGGGTATAAAGGTGCCACTCATATTTTCTATAGTCCATTTTAAAAGCACAATTCCTTACCTGTGGGAAATACTGAACCTGGCCACCAGGAGGAGGCAAAGACACCCCAGCCAAAAGCTTAAATACCTCCCCCACTTCCTCATAGCCACAGTCATTCTTTGCCTTTCGTCTTTGGCAGAGAAGTGTTAGAAGATTTCAGAGTAGTCTCTTATGGAGGGTAGTACTCTTCGAGATGGGACTGGAGTTTTAAGTAGTCCTGTCAGCCTCTTAGTGAGAGCTGGATGAAAATGGATGAAAGTTAGAGTCCGGAGATGCAGGGAGAGTCTTTCTGTGAAACCATTCCAACTCATATTAACAGCTCCATAGGCAATTAGCGTTGATGAGTTTCGCTGCCTGCTTTCTTCACTCAAATCCATGTCAGAAGCAATGCTACTATCTGTCACACTTGAAAGGCCGTGTTCCTGTTCCACGGCATAGATTCTGGTAAGATTGTTTCATATTTTATACATGTAAGATAACGCAAAAAGACAGGGTCACAGTGTGACTCCTTTTATCTGTATAGAATCAAGGGTTAATATCTCCTTAGGGGTATTATTGAACAATGGGGAATAATCTTACATGTTTATTTGATTTTATGCTGCTTTTATGTGTGAGATGTTATGGGCTCATAGGCTGTTATGGAATATACAGGTTTCACTTTCTCTTTTAGAGCCATGCACAAGCTTGGCACGCTTTCTCATAGCAGAGACGGTCCTGCATTGTGCACCATGTGATTAATTCCTTTTTTCCTGACTGGTTGTCTATCAGAGAGGAGTCATAAATCTCTGTACTGTCTGGGACCTGGGTCATGGGAGGTGGTGAGTACCCCAGCATTGGGGTAAAAGGGTGCCGTTTTTGAATAAAATACAATGTTTTATTTCTCTAGTTCTCCGGTTATTGCAGTAGCGATGGAGGATTATGTTACTTTAGAGGGCACTCCCTCTATTGCTAATGAGTAATTCCTGTTTATATGGTGAGGAGGCCTTAGTTCCGCCCTCTCAATTATGTTCCATATGCCTTGATAATGTGATAATATTGAACATGTTTGATACCACTGAGCCGTCCACCTCTGAGGAGTTGTCGTCCAGTGAGGTGCGTACCTCTACACATGCAGTTTTCCCGTAGCATTGCTGATCCTCCATCTGGAGGAGCCTTTTTTCACCAGGCGTTTCTGCGTAGTTTAGACGGCGGTGGCTGCGGCCTTTATTGCATTACCTCGCCCTGCTAAGCGCAAGCGAAAGGTTACATATTGCAGTCCTTCCCAGAGTACAGCAGATAATTTATTGGATTTAACTAAGGGTTCTTTCTGAGATTTCAGTATGAACATTTGAACATTTCTTAGTATAAACATTCTGCGGAGGAACCAGACTTTAGTTTAGAAATTTACGCTTTCTTCTAAAGGAAGTTTTTGGGGAATTCAGAGGTTCCAGATGCCAAATTGCCTGATGAACCTTTAATTCCTAAATTGAATAGAGTTTGAGGACAGGATGCTACCTTATCCTTCCATGCTCCTGTTAGATGGCAGACATTATTAAGAATGAATGGGACAGGATTGGATTCCTTTTCCCCCTCATCTCCCTTTAGCAAATTGTCCCCGGTCCTGGACTCTCAATGGAGTTGTGAGGTTCCGTCCCTAAATGGGATGGCATTATCTTCACCCTTGCTAAACGTACTATTTCCCGCTTGAGGATAGTTCTTCATTTGAAGAGCCCATGGATAAAAGATGGAAACTCTGTTAAGAAAGATGTTTTCAACATAAGGGATATTTGTTTCAACCGGTGGCGGCTGTTGCCGTGGTTACTGGAAAAACTACCTTCTGGTATGACTCCTTATAGGATTTGATCGGGGTGGAGGTTCCCCTCGACGTTACTCAAAAAATATTTACGGCCTTGAGGGTTGTTAATTCTTTTATCTGTGCTGCTATTAGGCAGTTTATTCACTTGAATGCTATGGCTTCAGTTTTTTTCTGTTCAGGCCAGTCAGGCTCTGGCTGAAGTCATGGTCTACGGATATGACTTCTAAGTCTAGACTTCTTCCCTCTCTTTAAGGAAATGATTTTGTCTGGTCCAGGCCTGGACTCAATTATCTCCACAGTCACAGGGGGCAAGGGTGCCCTCCTACCGCAAGAGTATATGAACTAATCTAAGGGACGATTTTCGTTCTGATAAAGCCCATGTCAGCAGTCCTCCGCTAAGCCAGAGCAAACCAAGAGCTCTTGGAAGCTGGCTCAGTCCTGGAATAAATCCAAGCAGAGCAAGAAACCCGCCGATTCTACGTTGGCATGAATGGGCGGTCCCCGGTCCTCTTCTGGATCGTGTGACTACGGTTGCGAGTCTGTCAGGATGGGGAGCCGTTTGGGGTGCCAAGAAGGCACAGGGCATATGGTCTCAGGAGGTAAAACTCCTGATCTCTTTTTGGATCTTCGGGCAATATACAATGCTCTGAAGGCTTGGCCTCTGCTGGGTTCGTCCCAGTTAATCAGATTTCAATCAAACAATATATCCTCGGTGGCTTACATCAACCATCAGGGGGGAACGAGACGTTGCCTAGCTATACGGGAAGTATTTAGGATTCTGGTGTGGGGGAGACCCGCATTTGTTTGCTGTCAGCGATCCACATTTCGGGTGGGGACAACTGGAAAGCTGATTTCCTCAGCAGACAATCCTTTCATCCGGGAGAACGGTCTCTCCATCCCAAGTGTTTGCAGAGATTTGCAAGAGGAAGATCTTATATTGTCTCAATACCAAGCTACCCAGATAGGGGTCGAGGTACAGGGATACTCAGGAGGAGCTAGCAGATGCGTTAGCGGTGCCTTGGAGGTTCAATCTAATTTATCCTTTCCAACAGTTACCACTACTTCCTAGTGTAGTGGCTCGAGTCAAGCAAGCGTCAGTGATACTGACTGCTCCGTCTTGGCCGCTAAGGATATGGTTCGCGGATCTAGTGGGGATGTCATCATCTCTTCCATGGAAGTTACCTTGTTGCAGGGATCTGCTGACCAGGGTCTCTTTGTTCATCAATGTCTAGATTCTCTGAGGCTGACTGCGTGGAGATTGAACGCTTAGTCCTAGCCAAGAGAGGGTTTGCTGAGAGAGTTATTTTTACTCTCATTCAAGCTCCTAAGCTGGTTGCTCATCGCATCTATCATAATGTGTGGAGGACCTACTTATTCTGTTCTCCAGGATGAACTGGAGAAGGGCTTTTCTGCAAGTCCCCTGAAGGGACAGTTTTCAGCCCTGTCTGTGTTACTGCACAAGAGGTTTGCCGAGCTTCCAGATGTGCTGCCATTTGTTAAGGCTCTGCTTGGATCAGACCTGTGTTTAGATCTAAGGCTCCTCTTTGGAGTTTAAATCTTGTCCTTAAGGTTTTGCAACGGGCTCCGTTGGAGCCTATGCATGAAGTAGACATTAGTTTGTTGTCTTGGAAGGTTCTTTTTCTACTAGCTATTGCTTCTGCGAGCAGAGTCTCTGAGATTGCGGCCTTGCAATGCGACCCTCCTTATCTGATGTTTCATGCCGATATGGCTGTTCTACGAACCAAGTTAGGTTTTCTTTCTAAGGTTGTGTCAGTTCGCAACATCAATCAAGAGATTGTGGTTCCTTTCTTATGTCCTAATCCTTCTTCGTTGAAGGAACGTTTACAACGTATTTCTAGATGTCGTTTGTGCCTTGAAGTTCTATCTTCGGGCCATAAAGGAATTTAGTCAAACCTCTTTCTCTGTTTGTTCTCTTTTCGGGAAAACGTAGGGGTCAGAGCCTCTTTGACTTCCTTATCTTTTTGTCTGAGGAGTGTCATCCGTTTAGCATAGAAACAGCGGGACATAAGCCTCCTCTGAGGATTACGGCTCATTCTACGAGAGCAGTGGTTCCTCTTGGGCTTTCTTAAATTAGGCCTCTATGGATCAAATTTGTAAGGCGTCTATCTGGTTCTCCTTACATACTTTTTCCAAAATTTTAAAAGTTTGATGTTTTTGCTTCTGCTGAAGCAACCTTCAAGAGAAAGGTTTTGCAGGCTGTGGTGCCCTCAGATTTAGGGCCCGCCTCTCTTTTTTCCCTCCCGTTAGCAGTCTGTGTACTGGAAAACATAAATTATGCTTACCTGATAATTTCATCTGTGTTCTCCGATGGGCGGCCCTAAATTTGAATTTTTTTCTTCTGGCACCTTTTTCACGCTGATATTTCTTCTACTGTTCCTTGTTCCCTCCGCAGAATGACTGGGGTTATGAGGAAGTGGGGGAGGTAATTAAGTCTTTGGCTGGGGTGTCTTTTATATTTTTATTGTGAAGAGGCTACGGTATACCCGCCTGCTCAACTATGTTCCACATGCCTTGATAAAGTAATTATATCTAAAAAGACTAAGATGTTTAGTACAACTGAGCCGTCCAGCTCTGAGGGGTCTCCGTCCCGCGAGGTGAGTTTTCTTGCAGCCATCTCCGATTACACATGCAGCTTCCCATTCTATGACTCATCCTCATTCGTTTGGGGCTCTCTTACCGCCAGACTTTTCTGCACAGTTGCAAACAGCAGTGTCTGCAGCTTTTAGTGCTTTACCTCGCCATGCTAAGCGCAAGCGAAAGGTTAAATACTGCTATCCTTCTCAGGGGTCATCTAAAAACTTGCTGGATTTATCTGACACTAGATTATCCGCTGATGAAGACACCTCTGATACTTCAGAGGAGGCTCTCTCTGGGTCGGAATCGGCTGCCTCTAAATCTCCGGCTGCGGAGGACCTGACTTTAGATTTAAGATAGAGCACTTATGGTTTCTGTTAAAAGAGGTGTTGGATACGTAGAGGTTCCGGAACCAAAGTTACCCGAGGAACTTTCTATTCCTAAGCTTGATAAAATTACAATAAATATACCAAATATCACAAAGAAAAAAAAATGTGAAATAAATGTGATAACAAAAATCATAAAAGGAAAACCAAATAAAGTTCTGAATAAAGGATATGTCTGTGTCCTCTGGATGAGTTTTTCAGCTTGTTAGCATTCCTCAGTGAGATCCCATAAAAAAGGAAACAGTAAATTGCAACATAGTGTGAATCTGTAATGGCACTTTGAGGAAGTAGTTGTTTTGTAACAAATGACTACTCACATTTGTTGGAGCTTTCCACTAAGCTCAAGGATATGCGCACTCCCACTTTATACTGATGGGAAAACAGTACACTAGGCAAAACTTGGATACAAATTTATTTTAAAATATATAAAAGCGTCACATAAGCCTTGATAACACCACAATGTAAGGGTACAAAAGCAGATATGCTGTAATAAATGCTTCAAATCGCCAAACTTGCAAAGAGGTAAATGGATCAGCAGGAGTGTGACCGCCGAAACCAAAACCTCTTTAGTAGCAAGACAGTAGCGCTAAGCCCCCAGGTGTCCTGGCTAGTGTAGAGACGTGATAAAACTCAATATAGAACAGTTCAGTTCCGACGTACGTTTCGCAGGTATGCTTTGTCAAGGAAATCGATAACAAAAATCATAAAAGGAAAACCAAATAAAGTTCTGAATAAAGGATATGTCTGTGTCCTCTGGATGAGTTTTTCAGCTTGTTAGCATTCCTCAGTGAGATCCCATAAAAAAGGAAACAGAAAATTGCAACATAGTGTGAATCTGTAATGGCACTTTGAGGAAGTAGTTGTTTTGTAACAAATGACTACTCACATTTGTTGGAGCTTTCCACTAAGCTCAAGGATATGCGCACTCCCACTTTATACTGATGGGAAAACAGTACACTAGGCAAAACTTGGATACAAATTTATTTTAAAATATATAAAAGCGTCACATAAGCCTTGATAACACCACAATGTAAGGGTACAAAAGCAGATATGCTGTAATAAATGCTTCAAATCGCCAAACGTCCGACTTGACAAAGCATACCTGCGAAACGTACGTCGGAACTGAACTGTTCTATATTGAGTTTTATCACGTCTCTACACTAGCCAGGACACCTGGGGGCTTAGCGCTACTGTCTTGCTACTAAAGAGGTTTTGGTTTCGGCGGTCACACTCCTGCTGATCCATTTACCTCTTTGCAAGTTTGGCGATTTGAAGCATTTATTACAGCATATCTGCTTTTGTACCCTTACATTGTGGTGTTATCAAGGCTTATGTGACGCTTTTATATATTTTAAAATAAATTTGTATCCAAGTTTTGCCTAGTGTACTGTTTTCCCATCAGTATAAAGTGGGAGTGCGCATATCCTTGAGCTTAGTGGAAAGCTCCAACAAATGTGAGTAGTCATTTGTTACAAAACAACTACTTCCTCAAAGTGCCATTACAGATTCACACTATGTTGCAATTTTCTGTTTCCTTTTTTATGGGATCTCACTGAGGAATGCTAACAACCTAAGCTTGATAAGTTTTATGAGGACAGGGTGGTGCCACAAACTTTCCCGGTTCCTGTTAAGATGGCAAATATTAATAAGAATGAATGGGAAAGACTCAGATCCTCTTTTTTCCCCTTCTTCCTTTAAGAAATTGTTCCTGGTTCCTGACTCCCAATTAGAGTTGTGGGCGTCTGTTCCTAAGGTGGATGGAGCTATCTCCACGCTTGCTAAGCGCACCACTATCCCGCTTGAGGATAGTTCATCGTTTAAGGAGCCCATGTTGAGAAAGATGTTTCAGCACACAGGGTTTTTAATTCAACCTGCAGCAGCGTTTGCTGCAGTGTCTGGAGCCGCTACATATTGGTGTGACTCCCTATCGGAGATGATCGAAGTGGAAACTCCCCTCGATGAGATCCAGGAAAGAATTAAGGCCTTGAGGGTAGCTAATTTGTTTATTTGCGATGCAAACATGTTGATTATTCGCTTGAATGCCAAGACATCAGGCTTTTCTGTTCTGGCCCGTAGGGCTCTGTGGCTGAAGTCTTAGTCCGCTGACATGACTTCAAAATCTAGATTGCTTTCCCTTCCATTTAAGGGGAAGGTTATTTTCGGTACAGGACTGGACTCTATCATATCCATGGTCACTGGGGGCAAGGGTGCCTTTTTACCGCAGGATAAGAAGAACAAACCTAAAGGACAGGGTCCTAATTGTCGTCCCTTTCGTTTGAATAAATCCCAACGCCAGCAGCCCTCCGCAAAGCAGGATCAGTCCAAGGGAACTTGGAAACCATCTCAATCTTGGAATAAATCCAAGCAGACCAAGAAGCCCGCTGAAACTAAATCGACATGAAGGGATGGCCCCTGATCCGTCATTGGATCGTGTTGGGGGCAGACTATCTATCTTTGCGGAGGCTTGGCTAGGAGACGTGCAAGACCCTTGAGTTCTGGAGGTAGTTGCTCAGGGTTAAAGGATAGGTTTCAAATATCATCCACCCAGGGGTAGATTATCAAACCTGTCTTCAAGGCCAGAAAAATTAGATGCTTTTCTAGGGTTGCGTGAGGGATCTCTCCTCCCTAGGAGTGATTGTGCCAGTACCTCTAGCAGAAGGTCTGGAATACTACTCAAACCTTTTAGTGGTCCCAAAGAAGGAGGGTGCGTTTCACCCGATTCCAGACCTAAAGTGCTTAAACAAGTTTCTGTCGGTGCCATCGTTCAAGATGGAGACGATAAGGTCGATTCTGCCCTTAGTTCAAGATGGACAGTTCATGACTATGATAGACTTGAAGGATGCTTACCTTCATGTGCCAATACACAAGGATCACTTCAAGTTCTTAAGATTCGCCTTTCTCGACCAACACTTCCAGTTTGTGGCTCTCCCATTTGGTCTGGCTACTGCCCCAAGAGTCTTTACAAAGGTTCTAGGGGCTCTACTTGTGGTAGCGAGATCCAGAGGTATTGCAGTAGCTCCATACTTGGACGACATTCTGGTCCAGGATCCGTCCTGCCGTCTGGCAGAAGACCATTCAAGAGCTCTGCTACTTCTTTTTCAATCTCATGGATGGAAGATAAACTTAGGAAATAGTTCTCTGGTTCCCAGTACCAGAGTGGAATTCCTGGGCACGATAATAGATTCCATATCCATGGTTACAGACCAGAGATTTTACAAGATTACTTCCAACTGTCCTGCCCTCCAGACCTCCTAAAGACCATCTGTGGCCAGGTGTATGGAGGTAATTGGCCTCATGGTATCCAGCATAGATGTCATTCCATTCGCCAGGTTCCATCTCAGACCTCTTCAGTTGTGCATGCTGAGGCAATAGAACGGCGATTACTCTGATCTATTCCAACAGATTTCTCTGGACAACCGGTCGAGAGAATCGCTCTCTTGGTGGCTCTGTCCAGATCGCCTGTCCCAGGGGACATCCTTCTTGAGACCATCCTGGGAGATTGTGACTATGGACGCAAGTCTATCAGGATGGTGAGCTGTTTGGGGTGCCAGGAAGACACAGGGTCGGTGGACTCGAGAGGAATCTCTGCTCCCGATCAACATTTTGGAACTTCGAGCGATCTTCAATGCTCTGAAGGATTGGCCTTTTCTGGGTTCGTCTCAGTTTATCAGATTCCAATCAGACAACATTACCTCGGTGGCTTACATCAACCATCAGGGGGGAACGAGAAGCTCCATAGCCATGAGGGAAGTATCTCGGATTCTGGAATGAGTAGAGGCCGCAGCTGCTCGCTGTCAGCGATCCACATTCCAGGTGTGGACAACTGGGAAGCGGACATTCTCAGCAGACAATCGTTTTATCCGGGGGAATGGTCTCTCCATCCCTAGGTGTTTGCAGAGATTTGCAACAGATGTGGGACACCAGAGATAGATCTCATGGCGTCCAGACTCAATGCCAAGCTACCCACATATGAGTCGAGGTCCAGGGGTCCTCAGAAAGAAATGATAGATGCCTTAGCAGTGCCCTGGGGGTTCAACATAGTTTACATTGTTCCACCGTTACCACTTTTTACCTCGGGTAGTGGCTCGCATCAAGCAGGAGCAAGCTTCGACTATTCTAATTGCTCCATCGTGGCCTTGAAGGATGTGGTTTGCGGACCTTGTGGGAATGTCGTCGTCTCCTCCATGGAGATTACCTTATCGCAGGAATCTGCTGAAACAGGGTCCTTTTGTTCATAAAAATCTGGATTCTCTGAGGCTGACTGCGTAGAGATTGAACGCCTAGTCCTAACCAAGAGAGGTTTTTCTGAGAGATTGATTGATACTCTCATTAATGCTAGAAAGGAGGTCACCCGTCGCATCTATCATAAGGTGTGGAGGACCTACTTATTCTGGTGTGAAGAACGTGGATTCCCCTAGCATAAGGTCAAGGTATCCAGGATTCTTTCCTTTCTCCTGGACAGATTGGAGAAGGGACTTGCCGCTAGTTCCTTGAAAGGACAGATTTCGGCGCTTGTGTTGTTACACAAGAGGCTAGCTGAGCTTCTTGATATTCAGTCTTTTGTTCAGGCTCCTCCTTGGAGTTTAAATTTGGTTCTGAAGGTTTTGCAGAGGGCTCAGTTTGAGCCCATGCATTCGGTTGACATTAAGTTGCTGTCTTGGAAGGTTCTTTTTCTACTGGCTATTGCTTTGGCAGGCAGAGTCTCTGAGATGGTGGCCTTGCAATATGAGCCTCCTTACCTAGTTTTTCATGCTGATAAGGCTGTTCTTCGCACTGGGTTGGGTTTCCTCCCTAAGGTGGTGTCTGATCGCAACATCAATCAGGAAATCGTGGTTCCTTCCTTGTGTCCTAATCCTTTTTCTTCGAAGGATCGATTAATTTATAATTTGGATTTGGTTCGAGCTTTGTAATTCTTTCTTCAAGCTACAAAGAATTTTAGACAGACTTCGTCATTATTTGTTGTCTATTCTGGGAAGCGCAGAGGGCAGAAGGCTTCTGCCACTTCCCTATCCTTTTGGTTGAGGAGCATTATCCGCTTAGCATATGAAACAGCGGGACATAAGCCTCCTCATAGGATTATGGCTTATTCAACTAGAGCTGTGGCTTCTTCTTGGGCCTTCAAAAATTAGGCCTCTATGAAGCATATTTGTAGGGCGGGTACCTGGTCCTCCTTACATACTTTTTCAAAGTTTTACAAATTTGACGTGTTTGCTTCGGCTGAAGCAGCTTTTGGGAGAAAGGTTTTGCAGGATGTGGTGCCCTCAGAATAGGGTCCGCCTCTCTTTTTACCCTCCCGTTTTTCATTCAGTGTCCTCTAGAGCTTGGGCATATGTTTCCCACAAGTAAGGAATGAAGCCGTGGACTCTCCTCATATTAAGATGGAAAACATGACTTATGCTTACCTGATAATTTTATTTCCATTTGTATGAGGAGAGTCCATGCCCCCCGCACGTTTTCTCCGTTGGGCGGATCAAAATTTTTGTTTGTTCTTCTGGCACCATTTATACCCTGATATTTCTCCTACTGTTCCTTGTTCCCTCGGCAGAATGACTGGGGGATGAGGGGAGTGGGGGAGGTATTTAAGCCTTTGGCTGGGGTGTCTTTGCCTCCTCCTGGTGGCCAGGTTCTGTAATTCCCACAAGTAAGGAATGAAGCCGTGGACTCTCCTACAGATGGTAATGAAATTATCAGGTAAGCATAATTTATGTGTTTTAAGTACGTAAGTACTTAAAGTGTTTTAAGTATGGGTTTTTCATGCTCGTAAATTTTTTAACGTGTGTTGCATACATTGTTTTGATGCTCTTTTTTCTTTTTATGTGCGAGGTTGGCCCACACACCCTTTTTTCTTTAGTACGCTATCTGGATGTTGGGTGTCCTGAGTCTTAAATGCTTAAATGTGCTAAGGCATTCATTTGTGATTAATGCTAAAAGTATGTCTTCAAAAGTACTTTCTAGAAAGGCTTTAAGGTTAAAGCCTTCGTCTGCTGTTATGGTTTCTAAATCCAGGCTTTCTTCTCTCTCATTTCAGGGAAATATGTTGTTTGATTGTGGTTTGGATTCTATTATTTCTACTGTGGCTGAAGGTAATGGAGCTTTTCTTCAGGATTAGAAGTCCAAAGGTAAATGTAAAGCTCCTAATTGTTTTCGTCCTTTTCGTCAGAACAGAGCACAGAAATCTGATTCCTCCACTCAGTAACAAGTTGCCTCTGGTTTCGATTAGTGGCCAAGATCAAATTGGAATAAGTCCAAGCAGTTATAAAAATCTATTCCCTCATCCAAGTCTGCATGAAGTCTACATGATCCAGAGTCTCTGGTAGGGGGCAGGTTTCACCTGTTTCAGGAAGCTTGGTTTGGTCCATTGTTCAGTTTAGGCCCACTATAGATTTTAAACAGGGGTCGCCAACCTTTTGGACCTCAGGGACCACTAAACTCACAATTTTGAATCCTGTGGACCACTAACATGATTTTTGTGTGTGTGTATGTCTATAAAAAATATATACATACACACACATACTATACATAACTAGTATAACCATAGTTAAGTGTACATTATGTATATATTTACAGTACACATTTTTAAGAATTATTTTTTGGAATTAACTAATTGAATGACAGAACTGAGAGAATACTTCCAAATGACAGATAAAGTGTGAGTGCCAACTTTTGAGCTGGAAACAGAGATGCAGAAAGTGGGAAAAAAAGAATTATGTTAAAAAGGACCACAAGACTTCCAAGTTACTTCCCCAGTTAGGAATTATTCAAAACTACTTATGATCATGGACAGACATTGGAGTCATAAATTAAGTTTATATCAGAAAGCTCTCAATATGGATATGAGCTAACCACGACTGATGTTAATGGCAATTACTATAATACTGGTGGGATATGACTGATCTGCTGGATGGCAATTATTGGAATTCAGGTGGAATAAAATTATTAGAATGAAAAATAATTAATATTTAATTAAAAAAAAGAAAATGGAGGGGAGGAAGACAAACAGTGATATAAGTCCATCTGAAGGAATTATGAAAACTACTACAAAGAGACAGGTAAAGTGAAGAAAAGATTTTTTTTTTAAGATTTTCTATTTTTATATACTTTAATTCCACTATTTAGTGCTCCGGACGGGAGGAGTTAAAAATACAATCTAGCTATGCAAGTTGCACAGTACTACGGAACGTGCATAGGAAGATTGTAATTTAACTCATGCTCCGTCAGTTTTAGTGATGTCCTGCCAGGCACTGTAGGGAGTTGCAGCGTGACAGGAGGACACCATCAGAGGAGATTAATTCCTGCTTGATGGTGTCAAGGACCACCAACATCTTCTCGTGGACCACCAGTGTTCCACAGACCACTGGTTGGCGACCGCTAATTTAAAGGATGCTTACTTTTATGTTCCTATTCTCAGGGAACATCATCAGTTTCTAAGGTTTGCCTTTTTGGACAAGCATTTTCTGTTTGTTGCTCTACTATTTGATTTGGCTACAACTCCCAAAATATTCTCTAAGGTTCTGTGTTCGCCTTTTATTGTGATCAGAACTCAGGGTATTGTGGTGTTTCCTTACCTGGTTGATATCTTAGTTCAAGCTCCATCTTTTCATTTAGCAGAGTCTAACACCAGCAGACTGTTGTTGTTCCTTCAACAACATGGTTGGAAAGTAAATTTTCCAAAGAGTTCGCTAGTTCCTCAGACAAGGTTGTTTTTTTTGGAGGGGGTCCAGATTCAGTTTCCATGAGACTATCATTGACAGATCAAAGAAGGTTGAAGCTAGTGTCCACTTGTCTAAACCTTTTGTTACTTTCTTTTCCATCTGTGTTTCTTTGTATAGAGGTATTAGGTCTTATGATTGCGGCTTCGGATGTTATTCCATTTGGTTGTTTCCACATGAGGCCTCTAAATCTTTGTATGATTTGGCAATGGTGCAGGGATCATACTTTGCTATCTCTAGAAGCCGTCTAGATTTCAGAAGTCAGTCTTTGTTTAGGGGGATAAATCAACAGCGTATTATGCAGGGGGATTCTTTTGTTCATCCTTCTTGGTCTGCAATCTCTAAAGATGCAAGTCTTTCAGTTTGGGGGGCTGTCTGTGGGTCTCAAAGAGCACAATGGGTTTAGTCTCCTTGGGAGGCAAGGTTACCAATAACCTTCAGAGTTGGCTACTGTTGAAAAGGAATTTTTTTCTCTGTTTTCAGGCAGACAATGTTACTGCAGTGTCCTATGTCAATCATCAGGGGGAACCTCACATTTACCTATCCATGAAGGGTGTATCTCGAATTCTTTCCTGGGCAGAAGTCAAATGTTTTCTAATTTCTGCTGTTCATATTCCAGGAGTGGACAACTGGGAAGTGTATTTTCTCAGTTGTCAGTGCCTGTATACATGAGAATTGTCTCTCCATCTGGATGTTTTCAATCAGATAGTGGATCTTTGGGTCCTCCCAGAGATAGATCTGATAGCATTTTAGTTGATTCACAATCTTCCAAGGTACTGTGCGAGGTTCAGGGATCCTCAAGCAGTGTTTGTGGTTTCTGATGGCTCTATGGTCTTTTAAACAAGCCTATGTTTTTCCACCTCTGGTTCTTCTTCCTAGATTGATTGCCAGAATCAGGCAAGAGGAGGTATCAGTAATTCTGATTGCTCCAGCTTGATCTTGCAGAGTCTGTTATGCAGATCTGGTTTAGATGTCCTTCTTGGCCTCTTGCCCTGCGTCTAGACCTGTCTCAAGGTCAGTTTTTCCACCCAGGTCTCAAGTCTCTAATCTTGATGGCATGGGGATTATACGGTTAGTTCTTAGGCAGTGAGGGTTTTCAGAGTATGTTTTTGAGACTCAGAAACAGACCTGAAAGCCTGTGACCAGATTTATCATAAGGTCTGAAGGGCCTTTATTTCTTGGTGTATGGTTCATAGTTTTTTTCCTGGCCTTCCTTTAGAATTCCTAGGTTTTTGCAGTTTATGTAGTATGGTTTAGATAAGGCTTTATCCGCCTTTTCTTTGAAGGGTCGGATTTGTGCTCTTCAGCTTCGTACCACAAGAAGATTGCTATTCTTCCTGACATTCATGGTTTTGTTCAGACTTTGGCTAGAATTAAGCCTGTTGTTAAACCAATTTCATGAATGAGTCCTTGATTATGAAGAACTATGACATTAAGATTTTTGACTTTGTTGTAAATGCTGGTATTTAACTATGGATTACTATTTGGGTTTGCTTTGAGTTTCTCCAAGATGGAGTGGATATAAGTTTAGAATTCTGAATGCTGAGCTTCCTGTTTTTTCAGCTTTGATTCAGTGGAAAATATATATTTTTTTATCCTGGTGTTCTAACTTTCTTACATGATTCCAGATTATGTAAGTAATCCACCCAGTGTTCAAGAATCTAGTTCCTCATTAGTATTTGGTACTACAGGTGTTGCAGCATTGTCATTTTCCACTTAGCGTTGTACTCCATGTTCCAGTTTGATTTTTCATGAGGATAAAGGACTTCAGTTGATATCTTAATCTTGGGGCCTATCTATCAAGCTCCATCCGGAGCTTGAGGCCCCGTGTTTCTGGCGAGCCTGCAGGCTTGCCAGAAACACCAGTTATGAAGACCGCTGCTCCATAACCTGTCCGCCTGCTCTGAGCATGCGGACAGACATCGCCAGAATTCAACCCGATCGAGTACGATCGGGTTGATTGACACCCCCCTGCTGGCGAGTCTGCAGGGGCAGTGTTGCACCAGCAGCTCTTGTGAGCTGCTGGTGCAATGCTGAATACGGAGAGCGTATTGCTCTCCATATTCAGCGATGTCTGTTGGACCTGATCCGCACTGTCGTATCAGGTCCGACAGACATTTGTTAAATATGCCTCGATACCTTAATCTTATCTCTAGATGATAGTTAATTTATTAAAAAATGTTTTCTCAATGCTGTCAAAATCACTGCTAAGTCATTTTACACCCTGCTCTATGCTGATTTGAGCTTTTAGTTGCAGCTTACCTTTTTTAACACTATTGTGAAGTATATATTCACAATTCAGTGGGGAATCCAGACACATTTTCTATATATATATTTTTTTAGTAAACTATTGTGGGCTAGATTACAAGTGGCACGCCAAGGTTAGCTTGCGCAATAGGGAAATATTGCACTCGTGTTAACTTGCACATCTATTACAAGTTGAAAGTAAATGTGACCGCATTAATGTTAAACTAAATTTGCGCTCATAAGTTTAGTGAGCTTGAAGACATTGCGTAAAGGGTTAGGGCTTGTATTAAACGCAACATAAATACATTTAAAAAGTGTTACACTCATATATATTCCTATCACTAAATAGCACACCACTTGTAATTTGGCCCTGCATGTATAAAACATGACATGTCTTAAGGCTAGCTACAACAATTATATATATATATATATATATATATATATATATATATATATATATATATATATATAAATTAATTTTTGTATTATTATTTTCTTATTAGTTTGTAGTAAATAACATATATATAATAAACCATTCCCCCCCTAAACTCTGTAGTCAAAACATTGTGGTTCTGCAATTGTATTAGATAACCTTTCTGAAATAAGCAGACATGGGAAATAATTCACAGCATTTTTCGAAAGAAATAAGCAATTAAAAATCAAAAGAAAAAATTATATTTTTGTTAAATTTTAGCACATTGCATTTCATGCATAAAATGAGTAGGGATAAAATAATTAATAGCTGTTTTGTGTTGTTGTTTTTTTTTTATATAAAAATAAAAATTACACAAAATTTCAGAACCAAAGAGGGACTGCTACACTACTAAATTAAAACCCCCATAAAATAATTATAAGGGGAAAAATATCTATTTTACACGCATATGCATTTATATTATACTGTTTCATGTTATCCCTTGAAAAACAATACAATTTTTATTATATAGAATTTTATAATCCTGGAATATTCCATTTGATTATACTGATAAATCTATGGGCGTTAAATTGTGCCTTGCAACATTTACATTTTTAGGGCTCCATTTATTAAGCAGCGGATGCTTCTTAACTTGTCCGCTACCAATCGGGATGATTGTCAGCCCCTGCTAGTGGCCAATTGGCCACTAGTGAGCAGGTGGTGGCATTGCACTAGAAATGCTTGTGCAATGTTAAATGCCGACAGCGTATGATAGCAAATCATGTCCGCTCGACTATTAATAAATCTACCCCCAAATCTGTTTTTGAAACAAGACACGCCTGTAGTTAAGAAACTATTGTAAGACGGGGAATTAAGATAACACAGATAATGTATATATTTTTAGAAATGAGCCATTACTTGTGTTTCTACCCCAAATCTGGAGAATGCAAAAATGTACAGAATATGGTGCTTAAAAATGCAGAATGGTTTCTAATTTTTTTTTTTTTTTAAATGATTGCTGTCTGCCTTTACACAAAGATACAAACACACATATTTGTTATTAGCTTACTGAAAAAAATAAAAAAAAATAACTAATTATATATATAAATTATATATATATATATATATATATATATATATATATATATATATATATATATTTTAATAAAAAAAAACATTTTAAACTACAATGTCATCTCAATTTTCCTTGATATTGTAAAACACATTCTTTTGAAACCAATTTTCCAATAGAAAAAGGAGTAAAACCAATGTGCATGCTACTGAAAACGTCTGAAAGCATGCATGGTTAAAGGGACACGAAACACACATTTCTCCTGTTAAGTGTAGTCAGTCCACGGGTCATCATTACTTATGGGATATTAACTCCTCCCCAACAGGAAGTGCAAGAGGATCACCCAAGCAGAGCTGCTATATAGCTCCTCCCCTCTACGTCACACCCAGTCATTCTCTTGCACCCAACTAATAGATAGGATGTGTGAGAGGACTGTGGACCTCTCTATCCTTTTGGCTTCGTAGCATAATACGTTTAGCCTATGAGACTGCTGGACAGCAACCTCCTGAAAGGATTACAGCTCATTCTACTAGAGCTGTGGCTTCCACGTGGGCCTTTAAGAACGAGGCCTCTGTTGAACAGATTTGCAAGGCTGCAACTTGGTCTTCTCTTCATACTTTTTCCAAATTTTCCAAATTTGACACTTTTGCTTCTTCGGAGGCTGTTTTTGGGAGAAAGGTTCTTCAGGCAGTGGTTCCTTCCATATAGAGATCCTGCCTGTCCCTCCCGTCATCCGTGTACTTAGCTTTGGTATTGGTATCCCATAAGTAATGATGACCCGTGGACTGACTACACTTAACAGGAGAAAACATAATTTATGCTTACCTGATAAATTCCTTTCTCCTGTAGTGTAGTCAGTCCACGGCCCACCCTGTTTTTTAAGGCAGGTCTAAATTTTTTAATTATACTCCAGTCACCACTGCACCCTATAGTTTCTCCTTTCTCGTTTGGTTCTCGGTCGAATGACTGGGTGTGACGTAGAGGGGAGGAGCTATATAGCAGCTCTGCTTGGGTGATCCTCTTGCACTTCCTGTTGGGGAGGAGTTAATATCCCATAAGTAATGATGACCCGTGGACTGACTACACTACAGGAGAAAGGAATTTATCAGGTAAGCATAAATTATGTTTTTTTTGGTTTCATGATTTAGAAAGAGCAAGCAATTTTAAAAACTTTCCAATTGACTTCTATTATCTAATTTTCTTCATTTTCTTGATGTCTTTTGTTGAAAAGCATATCTAAATAGACTCAGTAGCTGCTTATTGGTGGCTACACATAGATACCGGCTAACCCATGTACATTGCTATTTCTTCAACAAAAAATGCCTAAAAATGTAAGCAAATTAGATATTAGAAGTAAATTAGAATGTTGTTTAAAATTGTGTTTTCTATCTGAATCATGAAAGACAAATTTGGGGTTTCATGTCTTTTTAACATGATGAATAAAAAATGGGAGAAATGCAGAACAAGTTTACAACAAGGAATCCATGTGATCTATTTTTTGTGTTCTACTTGTGCATGTTCAGAACATAAATAAATCTGAGCTTGTTTCCTGCAAAAAAGCAGCGTAAAACTCAGTAACGCAGCCCTATTGATTCCTATGGGGAAATAAAATTTATGTCTACACCTAACACCCTAACATGAACCCTGAGTCTAAACACCCCTAATCTTACACTTATTAACCCTAATCTGCCGCCCCCGACATTGCCAACACCTACATTATAATTATTAACCCCTAATCTGCCACTCCGGACACCGCCGCCACCTACATTATACTTATGAACCCCTAATCTGCCCCCAACATCGCCAAACTCTACATTATATTTATTAATCCCTACTCTGCCGTCCCCAATGTCGCCACCACCTACCTACACTTATTAACCCCTAATCTGTCGCCCCCAACGTCACCTCCGCCGCCACTAGAATAAACATATTAACCCCTAAACCGCCGCACTCCCGCCTCGCAAACATTAGTTAAATATTTTTAACCCCTAATCTGCCATCCCTAACATCGCCGCCACCTACCTACATTTATTAACCCCTAATCTGCCGCCCCCAACGTCGCCGCCACTATATTAATGTTATTAACCCCTAAACCTAAGTCTAACCCTAAACCTAACACCCCCTAACTTTAAATATAATTTAAATAAATCGAAATAAATATTCCTATCATTAGCTAAATTATTCCTATTTAAAACTAAATACTTACCTGTAAAATAAACCCTAAGATAGCTACAATGTAACTAATAGTTACATTGTAGCTAGCTTAGGGTTTATTTTTATTTTACAGGCAAGTTTGTATTTATTTTAACTAGGTAGAATAGTTATTAAATAGTTAACTATTTAATAACTACCTAGTTAAAATAAAGACAAATTTACCTGTAAAATAAAACCTAACCTAAGTTACACTAACACCTAACACTACACTATACTTAAATAAATTAACTAAATTAAATACAATTACCTAAATTAAATTAGCTAAAGCACAAAAAAACAACACTAAATTACAGAAAATAATAAACAAATTACAGAAATGTTAACTAATTACACCTAATCTAATAGCCCTATTAAAATAAAAAAAAGCCCCCCCAAAATAATAAAACCCCTAGGCTAAACTAAACTACAAATAGCCCTTAAAAATACATTTTGCGGGGCATTGCCCCAAAGTAATCAGCTCTTTTACGTGTAAAAAAAAAATACAAACAAACCCCCCAACAGTAAAACCCACCACCCACACAGCCAACCCCCCAAATAAAATACTAGCTAAAAAAAACTAAGCTCCCCATTGCCCTGAAAAGGGCATTTGGATGGGCATGTTTCCTGAAGGCTCGTGCGGAAACAAGGGGAAAAGGGGCCCTTGTTAAATAGACCCCCAAAGGAAATATATAATTTTTTTACAATCACAGCAAGACTTTACATACATATTAAAACATTATACAATAAAATACATATAAATTAAACATTGCATATACATCTATCATATACTCACAATATCGCAGCTCCTATAGGTCTATTACTGATGTCATAATTCCACTATTGTATTGTAAGAAAAGGGGTTGAGGTGTAAATTGTGTTGCCCTACAATACTGTGTAAAGGGATCATTTACATTACACCTTCAATGTAGGTGGTGCTTCTTTGAATATATCGCCAGCATCGCCACTCACTGAGATGTGTAGTAAAACGCCTAGCTGCGAGACTGCCTTCAAACACTGATGTCAGCAGTTTTTAGTATTTCACCGGCAATCTGGATCCCGTGACGGATCCCTTTTGAATAATTCTTCACATTGTGGATGTTTTGTTCCTCGGAGCCTTAGTCCCTTATAAAATATCAAATTGGGGGGGGTTAAAAACAATGTATAAAATGCTTGTGGTTACTAACTATTGATCAGGTTATTTAAAACTTTTACATTGTGTCCGTTTGTTTTACAGAAATGGTAGGTTTATATGGAATCGCCTCCTGGCAATGTACTGTAGGGGCATCATTAAAGGGACATTAACCACCTTGTTGACAGTAATTACAATATGTTTCTGTTGTGTTGCTATAGAATAACATATCAGCCATGTCTTAACATTTTTAAAACAAATAAACATCCTTTTTACTGCCAAACTCTACACACCATTTGCCTTTTTTTGAAGGAGCCAATCTGGGGTTTATCCCACAGACAACAAGGCTAGCCGCGATCATAAATGTAGTATAAAATGCATTGTATTACAGTTGTTATCTGATACAGCCAATTAGGGACAACTATGTAGTAGAGCTAGCCTTGAAACGTCAGCAGGGTGAATTTCAATTTCTGCAAATTGCTCTGAGCTAAATTACATGAAATGGGGTAAAATAAATATTGAACATATATTGCAAAGTTGTTTCATTATGCATAACTAAATATTTTACATAAACATCTTCTGGTGTTTACTGTCCCTTTAAATAGAGTAATGGGGGGGGGGCGCATCTATAGATCTTTATATTTTATCTGTATATAAGACGTGAACTGTTTATTAGCTTGCCAGTGTGGGGCTGCCATTTGCCCAATCTGAGTGCACAATGTTCTAGGTCACTGTAGCGCTAAAAAATGTAAACTTGAGCAGGCCGCGCGCGATTGGCATCACCTCTCCCAAAACACTGTTGCTGCTTATCCCCCTCCCCTGTTTATTTTTTTTTTGCTTTCTAATCGGAGAGAAATTTCCACAGCTGTGGGCAAGAGACATTGCATTCCCGGCCCGGGCTGTAAGAAAAATTGAATGACAGCGAGCAAAACAGCAGTAATTATAAAACTAATTACTAAACGCTCATGATGCCCGCAGGCTTGTGCATAACTAAAATTAGAAAAAGAAATTGCTTTTGGCTCAGGAGGAGGAGAGCTGTTTTGGTTGCTGCTTTCAGAACGTATCCGTTTTTAAATCAGGGTGTTGCGTTTTGCAGAGAGGGCTCAAAACCCTACAAAATAATAATAAATATCCTCAGACTATATCACTTCATACTGTACGCTTCTATTTCTCACTTTTACAAGGAGACTGCAGCACTCTTGCGCCAATACTTTTCTTGCTACAGAATATTTTTCCCTTTTGCATGTAACAAAATATTTATAATCACAGCTGAAAAAGTAAAGGAAAAAATTGGTTTGTAGGTAACATCACTTTAAGAAATATGAAACACCAAATCTCCCATCAAATGTTTAATTATGCATGGCAAAAATAAAATTTGTAAAATGTAAGTTTATTATATTTCTGTGTATCCTAAAAAAAAACAACTCTAAAAAGGTGGGTCCTATGAATTGTGAAACTTTCTACACAGTTACTGCTTTATCCGAGCCTATTTATATCTGTTCCTGATAGGCTACAGCAAAATACAAATGAGAGAAGAGAAACATACACAAGAGGCTTTTAAAGGAGTTTATCCCTGAACTGCAAAAGATGCACATTTTTATGGTTTTCTAGCATTCTTCATCAGATAGTTTAATGTCATTCACAAAACCTCAGAGTTACACCTGTTAAAAAAAACTTGAAATAACAAACCAGTTGAAGACTTAAACAACAAATAGACAGACATATACAGTATAATCGCCAAGGTGTTATAAAAAGGTTAATCAAAGCCACAAAGTCCATAATGGTCCTAAAAGGCTGGGTATAAAAGTGCACACACTCCGGATAGCTCCTCTTCACAGGTCTAGTTGTACCTCCAACATCAACTGGAAAGAAAAAACCAAACAGACACCACATGGGGGTCGATTTATGAAGCAGCGGATGCTGCTTCCGACCCACTCCTTTCAGTTCCGCCTGAAGCAGAAGTTAAGAAGCAGCGGTCCTAAGACCGCTGCTCCTTAACTCGTCCGCCACCTCTGAGGTGGCGGACAGCAATCAGCCCGATCGAATACGATCGGGTTGGTTGACACCCCCCTGCTAGCGGCCGATTGACGTGAATCTGCAGGGGGTGGTATTGCACCAACAGTTCACAAGAACTGCTGGTGCAATGATAAATGCCGACAGCGTATGCCGTCAGCATTTATCAATGTGCAGTGGACATGATTCGCTATAGCAAATCATGTCTGTCCGCACCATGATAAATTTACCCCATGCTGTTTTATGTCTAGTGTATAGCTACTAGATAATGGTCATACTCGAAAAAAAAAAAAAAGAAGCACCGTCTGGTGCTATCAACATGTGCTGGAGATTCCCAGTACTTCAGCTAACTAGTTCTCCCCTGTGTTGTGTCAGCAGAACTTCCCCATATAAGGCTAGATAACGATCGTCAAGTTTTTCTTGTATTACAAGTTGAAAGTAAAAGTGATCGCTTGCGCACAATCCCGATTTATGTTAGAATGATTGCAGCGTCCTCAGAGCTCTGGTTAACTGTTTCGCATATCTCTCTCTCTCTATCTATCTATCTATATATATATATATATATATATATATAAATATTTACAGTAAATACTAGGGATGCACCGAAATTTCGGCTGCAGAAAGTTTCGGCCGAAAATGGCATTTTTGGATATTTCAGTTTTCGGTTTCTTTGCCTTTTATTTTCGGTATAATTGTGTAGCATATTTCAAATTTGATGCCAGCCTAGAGCTGCTGTTTGAGTTCATTACTTGACTTACTGTTTTGCATATAATAATAGTTTTCTAGGACTATACTTTATTTGATAATTGGTAAAAAAACGGTTAAATCTGATTCTGTTACACAGAACTAAATAAAGAATAATACTTGCGATGCACTATAATTTCGGCTGCCAAAAATGTGCAATTCCAATTTCGGCCCAAAATGGCTAAAAATGTACAGCCCTCCCCTGTTCTATTGAGTTACGTGTCTATCCTTAGCATAAGGTGAGCAGCACAGCACTGGTACACAGAGCACACACATAAGTACCATGACATGATGATATTTGAACCAGCAGTGCCCTTTTTTTTTAATTTTTTTTTTAGAAGGAAACCAAAGTTCTGAATACAGTATTCAAAGAAAGATAAGTAACTTGTTTATAAACACTTGTTGATATTATCAGACACAGCCCTAAGCACACACAGTGAATATGTATAAGCCTTATATACAGTGCTCATACATCAGCCTCTTGTGCGTAGATATTCTATTCGCCTGAGGCAAATATGCGTGCACACTATATATGCATAAGCCCCAAGCTTGCACACAGTTGGTACAAATTAGCACCCACCAGACAGTGTATACAAGAAAG
>NC_069499.1:248630731-248763231 GCF_027579735.1 Bombina bombina | reverse complement strand
GGCTTTGTATGTCAGAGTGAGAATTTTGTGTTTGATCCTAGAGGCAAGAGGAAGCCAGTGAAGAGATTGGCAGAGAGGTGCAGCAGATGAAGAGCGACTTGTAAGGAAGATGATTCTGGCAGAGGCATTCATTAAGGATTGTAAAGGAGCTAGGCGGTAGGTGGGGAGACCAGAGAGGACAGAGTTGCAGTAATCAAGGTGGGAGAGGATGAGAGAGTGGATTAAAATCTTAGTTGTGTCTTGTGTAAGGAAGTTTCTAATTTTAGAGATGTCTTTAAGGTGGACGCGGCAGGCTTTAGCCAAAGACTGAATGTGAGGAGTGAAAGGAAGATCTGAGTAAAATGTGACCCCGAGACATCGGGCATGCGGGGTAGGGGTAATGATGGAGTTGTCGACAGTTATAGAGAGATTGGGGGTGGAGAGTTTTGAAGAAGGGGGGAAAATAAGGAGCTCAGTTTTGGAGAGATTTAGCTTGAGGTAGTGAGAGGACATCCAGTTGGAGATGTGAGAAAGACAGTTAGTGACACGGGTTAGCAAGGAAGGAGAAAGGTCTGGTGCAGAGAAGTAGATTTGGGTGTCGTCGGCATACAAATGATATTGTAAACCATGGGACTTTATTAGGGAACCTAGTGATGACTTGTAGATTGAGAAGAGAAGGGGACAGAGGACAGAGCTTTGCGGTACTCTGACAGAAAGTGGTGACGGGGTAGCGGAGGCCCCAGAGAAGGCTACACTAAAGGTACGGTTTGACAGGTAGGAAGAGAGCCATGAGAGGGCTGTGTCACATATGCCGAAGGATTGGAGGGTTTGGAGCAAGAGAGGGTGGTCAACAGTGTCAAAGGCTGTGGACAGATCAAGGAGAATAAGCAGAGAGAAGTGGCCTTTTGATTTTGCTGTAAGTAGGTCGTTGGTAACCTTAACAATTGCTGTTTCTGTGGAGTGATGGGGACGAAATCCAGATTGCAATGGGTCAAGGAGGGAGTTTATTGTAAGGAAATGGGATAGGCGTGCATAAGCTAGTTTTCGAGAAGCTTTGATGCAAGAGGGAGGAGGGAAATAGGGCGGTAGTTGGATGGGGAGGTAGGATCAAGGGAAGGTTTTTTGAGGATAGGTGTGACCAGTGCATGTTTCAGCGATGAGGGAAATATACCGGTGCTGAAGGAGAGGTTGAAAGTGTGTGTGAGTATAGGGGTAAGGGTGGCAGAGAGGGAGGGGAGTAGCTGTGAGGGGATAGGGTCAAGGGGACAGGTAGTGAGGTGAGAGCGCGGTATAAGTGCCGAAACTTATTCCTCAGTAACAGGGGAGAATGAGCTAAGTTTAAGGTTATGTGGGTTGTGGTTAATTGAGAGCATTTGAGGGGGTGAGAGAATGGAATTATGTTGAGAGCTGATTTCATTTCTGATGGAGTTGATTTTGTTATTGAAGTGGTTGGCAAAGTCTTGAGCTGACAGAGAAGTTGTATTAGGAGGTGGCGGGAGGGCAGAGAAGAGCATTGAAAGTGGAGAACAAACGTTTTGGGTTTGAAGAAAGATTAGAGATAAGAGTAGAGAAGTAGTGTTGCTTATGGAAATTAAGGGCAGAGTAGTAGGAGTTCAAGATAAATTTGTAGTGTTGAAAATCAGCTGAACTCCTAGATTTTCTCCAGTGCCACTCAGCAGTACGGGAACATCTGCGTAGGTATCGTGTCAGAGGAGTATGCCAGGGCTGAGGATGAGTGTTTGATTTCCGAGCTATGGTAAGACGGGCGAGATTGTCAAGGACGGATGTAAGGGTGGAATTATAGTGGCAGATAGATTGGTCAGGGCATGAAAAGGAGGAGAAGGATGAGAGGAGAGGTTTGAGGGAATTAGAAAGCTGTTGTTGATCTAATGACATAATGCTTCTGTGAAGTTTGGTGTGAGGAGCAGAAGGAGGGAGAGTTGTAGGGAGGGATGATATGTTGCAAGTAAGGAGATGGTGGTCAGAAAGAGGAAAGGGGGAGTTTGTGAAGTTTGAGAGGGTGCATCGATAGCTAAAGATCAGGTCAAGGGAGTGACCATCTTTGTGAGAGGGAGAATCAGTCCATTGTGACAAACCAAAAGAGGAAGTGAGTTGCAGAAGTTGTTTTGCAGAGGAGGCAGTGGGATTGTCAAGAGGGATGTTGACGTCACCAAGAATGAGGGAAGGGGTGTCTGAGGAAAGGAAATAAGGTAGCCATGCAGCCAAGTGATCTAGAAATTGAGTTGAGGAGCCAGGAGGACGGTATATGACTGCGACACATATAGAAAGAGGAGAGAATAAGCGAATCATGTGGGTTTCGAATGAGGAAAATGTGAGGGAAGAGATGGGATGTATTTGTTGAAAGGTGCAACAAGAGGAAAGTAAAATACCTACACCACCTCCTTGTCTATTACCAGACCTAGGAGTGTGGCTGAAGTGGAGACCCCCATGTGACAGAGCAGCAGTGGATGCTGCGTCTAGGGGAGAGAGCCAGGTTTCTGTTAGGGCCAGAAGGTTGAGGGAGTGGGAGATAAAGAGGTCATGTATAGAAGTGAGTTTGTTGCAAACATCGCGAGAGTTCCAAAGTGCACAAGTGAAAAGGGAAGTGGCTTTTGATGCAAAAGGAATGAGAGTAAGGTTGTCAGAGTTTTGTTTTTTGAGTCTGTGGGATGGTATACATGGATGTGCGCGGCTAGGCAGTTGTTGGGGACCAGGATTAGGGGAAATGTCGCAGTTAGTAGAAGCAAGAGGGAGAGTGACATAAGATGAGATACAGATTTGCAGTAGTGAGACTGCTTTGAGACAAGGTGCAGGGGGGAGAGAGAGTGTTTAGGAATAGGTAAAGTTCATGAGTACAAAAGTAATGTGAGTTTAAGAGAGATCGGCTAATAAATAAGAGAGATGGGCTTTATAAATATAAAACAGATTGGTCACTGTTCATATAGGTTAATTATTCTTAACTAGTTGTACTTATGCCTAAAAATATTATGTTCATCTTTATGTCATAAGGTACTGGAGGTGTACTGTTGACATTCTTCACCATTATGTTGTTCAACTTAAAAATACTACTCAACATAAGTAGGGTAAGTAGCACTCTTAATTAATCAATCAAAATATACAGGTGCATCCTAGAAAGGTAAATGTGTAACAACGTGAAAAAGGGAGTAGAAACCTAAAATACAGGTTACTAAAAGTCTAGGCAAAAGAGAGCACAACTGTATGCAATAAAGAGGAGACAAGAGGCGAATTCTTGAAATACAAATTAGTTTAATAAAACTACGCTATTTGAATTCATACATCCAAACATACAAGTCACATACATACAGGGGAAATCAAGGATGCAATAAAAATGACAGATGGGCCGTGAAGGAGACTGGTGCACCAGTATGCAAAAATAGGCAAATGTTCATCACATTAATGCATGTATAGATTGCATATATTTGTAATCCAAACGTGTAGTGCGTGTCCCCAGAGATACACGGACCAGGTGAATACAGTCTTAACCCCTTCGTGTCTAAATGCAAGTAATAGCGTGAGGTCGTCAGGAGTCGAGGGGAGCTTAACCTCGCCGCGTCTTTTTCACAGGCATATATATAGTGCAGATAGATAACAGTTCATTTAAATACCTGTCTTTTTCACGCGGTTGCTCTACCCTTAACCGTAGCTCCTGAAACGCTGAATCTTCTGGATTAGACAAGGGGTAGACCACAGTCAGGCAAAAGGTCCCCTGAACGAGTGCTGCAAACCGAACTGTTATCTATCTGCACTATATATATGCCTGTGAAAAAGACGCGGCGAGGTTAAGCTCCCCTCGACTCCTGACGACCTCACGCTATTACTTGCATTTAGACACGAAGGGGTTAAGACTGTATTCACCTGGTCCGTGTATCTCTGGGGACACGCACTACACGTTTGGATTACAAAACAGAATTTATGTTTACCTGATAAATTACTTTCTCCAACGGTGTGTCCGGTCCACGGCGTCATCCTTACTTGTGGGATATTCTCTTCCCCAACAGGAAATGGCAAAGAGCCCAGCAAAGCTGGTCACATGATCCCTCCTAGGCTCCGCCTTCCCCAGTCATTCGACCGACGTAAAGGAGGAATATTTGCATAGGAGAAACCATATGATACCGTGGTGACTGTAGTTAAAGAAAATAAATTATCAGACCTGATTAAAAAACCAGGGCGGGCCGTGGACCGGACACACCGTTGGAGAAAGTAATTTATCAGGTAAACATAAATTCTGTTTTCTCCAACATAGGTGTGTCCGGTCCACGGCGTCATCCTTACTTGTGGGAACCAATACCAAAGCTTTAGGACACGGATGAAGGGTGGGAGCAAATCAGGTCACCTAGATGGAAGGCACCACGGCTTGCAAAACCTTTCTCCCAAAAATAGCCTCAGAAGAAGCAAAAGTATCAAACTTGTAAAATTTAGTAAAAGTGTGCAGTGAAGACCAAGTCGCTGCCTCACATATCTGATCAACAGAAGCCTCGTTCTTGAAGGCCCATGTGGAAGCCACAGCCCTAGTGGAATGAGCTGTGATTCTGTCAGGAGGCTGCCGTCCGGCAGTCTCGTAAGCCAATCTGATGATGCTTTTAATCCAAAAAGAGAGAGAGGTAGAAGTTGCTTTTTGACCTCTCCTTTTACCAGAATAAACAACAAACAAGGAAGATGTTTGTCTAAAATCCTTTGTAGCATCTAAATAGAATTTTAGAGCACGAACAACATCCAAATTGTGCAACAAACGTTCCTTCTTTGAAACTGGATTCGGACACAAAGAAGGCACGACTATCTCCTGGTTAATGTTTTTGTTAGAAACAACTTTCGGAAGAAAACCAGGTTTAGTACGTAAAACCACCTTATCTGCATGGAACACCAGATAAGGAGGAGAACACTGCAGAGCAGATAATTCTGAAACTCTTCTAGCAGAAGAAATTGCAACCAAAAACAAAACTTTCCAAGATAATAACTTAATATCAACGGAATGTAAGGGTTCAAACGGAACCCCCTGAAGAACTGAAAGAACTAAATTGAGACTCCAAGGAGGAGTCAAAGGTTTGTAAACAGGCTTGATTCTAACCAGAGCCTGAACAAAGGCTTGAACATCTGGCACAGTTGCCAGCTTTTTGTGAAGTAACACAGACAAGGCAGAAATCTGTCCCTTCAAGGAACTTGCAGATAATCCTTTCTCCAAACCTTCTTGAAGAAAGGATAGAATCTTAGGAATTTTTACCTTGTCCCAAGGGAATCCTTTAGATTCACACCAACAGATATATTTTTTCCATATTTTGTGGTAAATTTTTCTAGTTACAGGCTTTCTGGCCTGAACAAGAGTATCAATGACAGAATCTGAGAATCCTCGCTTTGATAAGATCAAGCGTTCAATCTCCAAGCAGTCAGTTGGAGTGAGACCAGATTCGGATGTTCGAACGGACCTTGAACAAGAAGGTCTCGTCTCAAAGGTAGCTTCCATGGTGGAGCCGATGACATATTCACCAGGTCTGCATACCAAGTCCTGCGTGGCCACGCAGGAGCTATCAAGATCACCGATGCCCTCTCCTGATTGATCCTGGCTACCAGCCTGGGGATGAGAGGAAACGGCGGGAATACATAAGCTAGTTTGAAGGTCCAAGGTGCTACTAGTGCATCTACTAGAGTCGCCTTGGGATCCCTGGATCTGGACCCGTAGCAAGGAACCTTGAAGTTCTGACGAGAGGCCATCAGATCCATGTCTGGAATGCCCCACAGTTGAGTAATTCTGGCAAAGATTTCCGGATGGAGTTCCCACTCCCCCGGATGAAATGTCTGACGACTCAGAAAATCCGCTTCCCAATTTTCCACTCCTGGGATGTGGATTGCAGACAAGTGGCAGGAGTGAGTCTCCGCCCATTGAATGATTTTGGTCACTTCTTCCATCGCCAGGGAACTCCTTGTTCCCCCCTGATGGTTGATGTACGCAACAGTTGTCATGTTGTCTGATTGAAACCGTATGAACTTGGCCTTTGCTAGCTGAGGCCAAGCCTTGAGAGCATTGAATATCGCTCTCAGTTCCAGAATATTTATCGGTAGAAGAGATTCTTCCCGAGACCAAAGACCCTGAGCTTTCAGGGGTCCCCAGACCGCGCCCCAGCCCACCAGACTGGCGTCGGTCGTGACAATGACCCACTCTGGTCTGCGGAAGCTCATCCCCTGTGACAGGTTGTCCAGGGACAGCCACCAACGGAGTGAATCTCTGGTCCTCTGATTTACTTGTATCGTCGGAGACAAGTCTGTATAGTCCCCATTCCACTGACTGAGCATGCACAGTTGTAATGGTCTTAGATGAATGCGCGCAAAAGGAACTATGTCCATTGCCGCTACCATCAAACCTATTACTTCCATGCACTGCGCTATGGAAGGAAGAGGAACAGAATGAAGTATTTGACAAGAGTTCAGAAGTTTTGTTTTTCTGGCCTCTGTCAGAAAAATCCTCATTTCTAAGGAGTCTATTATTGTTCCCAAGAAGGGAACCCTTGTTGACGGAGATAGAGAACTCTTTTCTACGTTCACTTTCCATCCGTGAGATCTGAGAAAGGCCAGGACAATGTCCGTGTGAGCCTTTGCTTGAGGAAGGGACGACGCTTGAATCAGAATGTCGTCCAAGTAAGGTACCACTGCAATGCCCCTTGGTCTTAGCACCGCTAGAAGGGACCCTAGTACCTTTGTGAAAATCCTTGGAGCAGTGGCTAATCCGAACGGAAGTGCCACAAACTGGTAATGCTTGTCCAGGAATGCGAACCTTAGGAACCGATGATGTTCCTTGTGGCTAGGAATATGTAGATACGCATCCTTTAAATCCACCGTGGTCATGAATTGACCTTCCTGGATGGAAGGAAGAATTGTTCGAATGGTTTCCATTTTGAACGATGGAACCTTGAGAAACTTGTTTAGTATCTTGAGATCTAAGATTGGTCTGAACGTTCCCTCTTTTTTGGGAACTACGAACAGATTGGAGTAGAACCCCATCCCTTGTTCTCCTAATGGAACAGGATGAATCACTCCCATTTTTAACAGGTCTTCTACACAATGCAAGAATGCCTGTTTTTTTATGTGGTCTGAAGACAATTGAGACCTGTGGAACCTCCCCCTTGGGGGAAGCCCCTTGAATTCCAGAAGATAACCTTGGGAGACTATTTCTAGCGCCCAAGGATCCAGAACATCTCTTGCCCAAGCCTGAGCGAAGAGATAGAGTCTGCCCCCCACCAGATCCGGTCCCGGATCGGGGGCCAACATCTCATGCTGTCTTGGTAGCAGTGGCAGGTTTCTTGGCCTGCTTTCCTTTGTTCCAGCCTTGCATTGGTCTCCAGGCTGGTTTGGCTTGAGAAGTATTACCCTCCTGCTTAGAGGACGTAGCACTTGGGGCTGGTCCGTTTCTGCGAAAGGGACGAAAATTAGGTTTATTTTTGGCCTTGAAAGACCTATCCTGAGGAAGGGCGTGGCCCTTGCCCCCAGTGATATCAGAGATAATCTCTTTCAAGTCAGGGCCAAACAGCGTTTTCCCCTTGAAAGGAATGTTAAGCAATTTGTTCTTGGAAGACGCATCCGCTGACCAAGATTTTAACCAAAGCGCTCTGCGCGCCACAATAGCAAACCCAGAATTTTTCGCCGCTAACCTAGCCAATTGCAAAGTGGCGTCTAGGGTGAAAGAATTAGCCAATTTGAGAGCACGAATTCTGTCCATAATCTCCTCATAAGAAGAAGAATTATTATTGATCGCCTTTTCTAGCTCATCGAACCAGAAACACGCGGCTGTAGTGACAGGGACAATGCATGAAATTGGTTGTAGAAGGTAACCTTGCTGAACAAACATCTTTTTAAGCAAACCTTCTAATTTTTTATCCATAGGATCTTTGAAAGCACAACTATCTTCTATGGGTATAGTGGTGCGTTTGTTTAGAGTAGAAACCGCCCCCTCGACCTTGGGGACTGTCTGCCATAAGTCCTTTCTGGGGTCGACCATAGGAAACAATTTTTTAAATATGGGGGGAGGGACGAAAGGTATACCGGGCCTTTCCCATTCTTTATTTACAATGTCCGCCACCCGCTTGGGTATAGGAAAAGCTTCGGGGGGCCCCGGGACCTCTAGGAACTTGTCCATTTTACATAGTTTCTCTGGAATGACCAAATTCTCACAATCATCCAGAGTGGATAACACCTCCTTAAGCAGAGCGCGGAGATGTTCCAACTTAAATTTAAATGTAATCACATCAGGTTCAGCTTGTTGAGAAATTTTCCCTGAATCTGAAATTTCTCCCTCAGACAAAACCTCCCTGGCCCCCTCAGACTGGTGTAGGGGCCCTTCAGAACCAATATCATCAGCGTCCTCATGCTCTTCAGTATTTTCTAAAACAGAGCAGTCGCGCTTTCGCTGATAAGCGGGCATTTTGGCTAAAATGTTTTTGATAGAATTATCCATTACAGCCGTTAATTGTTGCATAGTAAGGAGTATTGGCGCGCTAGATGTACTAGGGGCCTCCTGTGTGGGCAAGACTGGTGTAGACGAAGGAGGGGATGATGCAGTACCATGCTTACTCCCCTCACTTGAGGAATCATCTTGGGCATCATTTTCTCTAAATTTTGTGTCACATAAATCACATCTATTTAAATGAGAAGGAACCTTGGCTTCCCCACATTCAGAACACAGTCTATCTGGTAGTTCAGACATGTTAAACAGGCATAAACTTGATAACAAAGTACAAAAAACGTTTTAAAATAAAACCGTTACTGTCACTTTAAATTTTAAACTGAACACACTTTATTACTGCAATTGCGAAAAAGTATGAAGGAATTGTTCAAAATTCACCAAAATTTCACCACAGTGTCTTAAAGCCTTAAAAGTATTGCACACCAAATTTGGAAGCTTTAACCCTTAAAATAACGGAACCGGAGCCGTTTTTATATTTAACCCCTTTACAGTCCCTGGTATCTGCTTTGCTGAGACCCAACCAAGCCCAAAGGGGAATACGATACCAAATGACGCCTTCAGAAAGTCTTTTCTATGTATCAGAGCTCCTCACACATGCATCTGCATGTCATGCTTCTCAAAAACAAGTGCGCAATACAGGCGCGAAAATGAGACTCTGCCTATGACTAGGGAAAGCCCCTAGAGAATAAGGTGTCCAATACAGTGCCTGCCGGTTATTTTACAAAAATTCCCAAGATTAAAATAATTCCTCAAGGCTATGGAGTATAAAATATGTTTATATATAAATCGATTTAGCCCAGAAAATGTCTACAGTCTTAAAAAGCCCTTGTGAAGCCCTTTTTTTCTGTCTGTAATAAAAATGGCTTACCGGATCCCATAGGGAAAATGACAGCTTCCAGCATTACATCGTCTTGTTAGAATGTGTCATACCTCAAGCAGCAAAAGTCTGCTCACTGTTCCCCCAACTGAAGTTAATTCCTCTCAACAGTCCTGTGTGGAAACAGCCATCGATTTTAGTAACGGTTGCTAAAATCATTTTCCTCTTACAAACAGAAATCTTCATCTCTTTTCTGTTTCAGAGTAAATAGTACATACCAGCACTATTTTAAAATAACAAACTCTTGATTGAATAATAAAAACTACAGTTAAACACTAAAAAACTCTAAGCCATCTCCGTGGAGATGTTCCCTGTACAACGGCAAAGAGAATGACTGGGGAAGGCGGAGCCTAGGAGGGATCATGTGACCAGCTTTGCTGGGCTCTTTGCCATTTCCTGTTGGGGAAGAGAATATCCCACAAGTAAGGATGACGCCGTGGACCGGACACACCTATGTTGGAGAAATATATGCAATCTATACATGCATTAATGTGATGAACATTTGCCTATTTTTGCATACTGGTGCACCAGTCTCCTTCACGGCCCATCTGTCATTTTTATTGCATCCTTGATTTCCCCTGTATGTATGTGACTTGTATGTTTGGATGTATGAATTCAAATAGCGTAGTTTTATTAAACTAATTTGTATTTCAAGAATTCGCCTCTTGTCTCCTCTTTATTGCATACAGTTGTGCTCTCTTTTGCCTAGACTTTTAGTAACCTGTATTTTAGGTTTCTACTCCCTTTTTCACGTTGTTACACATAAAAATACTACTCTACATGTTAAATTTGTTGTATATATGACGGACTTTACTGACAGTCCTGTAAATGTGTAGACATATGCTTATGTCTATAATTACATTGTAACCTTGCTCTTGTTTATAAGTTTTATAACCTCAATAAAAATAATAAAAAAAAAAAAGAAGATGCTTTTAAAGAGCATTCATATTTTGCTATAATATGAATCCATACAGGTCAAGCCATATGCATGTATGACACGGTACTACACATCACTTGTACAGGCGCGTGTTGTAAACCAAAAAACTATATAAGGCCTAGGAGAATTAAACAGAGCTATTTTGTTTCGATTATTAATATAACATGTAAGAAAGATACATATTTGTGATTTTGTTTCAGTTATTAATATACTTAAAGTATCAGTTATTAATATAACAGGTAAGAAAGATACATATTTGTGACAAACTACTCACAACATAAAAGACAATTCAGCCGACTGCTCAGGGAAATACAAATACATTTACAACTGTACCAATTCTACTTGTGCTGTATTTGCATCATTTTAGCCCTTTGTAAAACTTTCATTAAAAAAACAACCTATAGTATAAAATTGTAAACCATTTTGTAGAGTGCAATTCATGTTTCAACTATATTGTTTTAAAAAACATGTATAAAAAGAGCAGTTATTATTGTCTCAGCCAGTAGCCTGGCCCTATGTAAATGAATCTGTTTATGGGTATATGTGAAAAACATGTCATTACCCATAATCCTTGTTACAAGGAGGGAGCAGATTATTCTGACTGACAATGTACTTACATACTTGCCCTTACTCAACAAATTAATGGGACAGTAAACCGCTTCTAATTACAAAACATTTCTGTTGAGTTGCTAGAGAACAAGATATCAGTCACGTCTGTTTCAAACTCAACCACCATTAGCCTTATTTTGAGGAGCCAATCTGGTCTTTAATCCATAGACGACAAGGCTAACCCCTGTCTTAAAGTTGGTATAAAGTACATTGTTTTTCAGTTGTTTTCTGATAAAGCCAATTATGAATATGTAGCTGAGTAGAGAAGTCAGCAGCTGCATTTCAAGTTCTGAGAATTAGAAATTGCTAAATTTCCAGAACTAAATTACATGTAAAGGGGGGCAAAATAAATGTGTTTCATTATGCATTACTAAACATTTTTATATAAAAATTTCAAGGTGTTTACCGTCCCTTTAACTGTACCCTGCAAGCTTTTTTTGTTTTTGTTTCAAGAAGTGCAATATGCAGCATTTGTACTTTAAAATAAACACAAACATAACAAATTAAAACATTTTTTTAACCAATCAGATAAAAATAAATGAAGCAGCAGAAGCTTTCTGAGAAAGTTATGACGCGCCCATTATATGAATCTCCCAGTCTGCAGAGATCCCCAGGGAGAGGTGTTCCAGGCACAACAGGCAGAGTTTGTGGTCATGTGTGAAAGCCAGTGCTGTTTTGTCTCCACCTACACACAGGACAAAAATAAGATACTCAGTGAAAGAAGCAAACAGAACATATACTAGGACATATTGTCCATCATATAGGGAAGTACTGATTGGGTTAACTTTAAGGAATGCTACTTGAACACTTAACTCTGACGTGGCTCCAGGGCAATTAAAATCACAGTTGTATAAGTTGGGGTAAGTGAGTACAATTGTGTAACCTGATATATCAGGAGTATGGAGTTTATTCAAGTTTCTATGATCCTAATAAGTATGTCTCAGATATTTTGTTAACCCCTTAATGACCGCAGCACTTTTCCATTTTCTGTCCGTTTGGGACCAAGGCTATTTTTACATTTCTGCGGTGTTTGTGTTTAGCTGTAATTTTCCTCTTACTCATTTACTGTACCCACACATATTATATACCGTTTTTCTCGCCATTAAATGGACTTTCTAAAGATACCATTATTTTCATCATATCTTATAATTTACTATAAAAATTTTTATAAAATATGAGGAAAAAATTGAAAAAAACACACTTTTTTAACTTTGACCCTCAAAATCTCCTACACTTCAACAACTACCAAAAAACTCCCATGCTAAATAGTTTCTAAATTTTGTCCTGAGTTTAGAAATACTCAATGTTTACATGTTCTTTGCTTTTTTTGCAAGTTATAGGGCAATAAGTACAAGTAGCACTTTGCTATTTCCAAAAAATTTTTAAAAAAATTAGCGATAGTTACATTGGAACACTGATATCTGTCAGGAATCCCCGATTAACCCTTCACATATATATATTTTTTAAAAGAACACAACCTAAGGTATTAAACATGGGGTATTTTGACTCTTTCCATGCAACTATTTTACCACCAATCTATGCCAAAGTTTGAAAAAAAAAAAAAAAAGTGGTGATTTTTTGACAAAATAGCAATTCAAGAATACATTTACTGAGAACGTTAAGGGTTACTGCCAAATAACACCCCAATATGTCTTCAGCAGCATCTCCTGAGTACAGTGATACCACCCATGTATAGGTCTGTTGGGTTCTCTGGGGGCTAAAAGGCCTTATTTTTAGGGGGCGCATTCCAGTTTTTTAATTTGGAATTTTCACATCTGTCGTCATGCACCCATGTCCTATTTGGGACATTTCTGAAGCCGGACAATGCAAATTACCCCCATCAAACCATATATTTTTAAAAAGTAGACACCCTAGGGTATTTCAAATGCTGGTATTTTAACACTTTGCATGCACTAATTCAACCACCAGTCTTTGTCAAACTTTTGGGTAGTCATTTTGGTGTGTTATTTTTCACACGCATTGTACTTTAGGCATGGATTCTCAGTTCCTGTTATATGTTACTGACCAAAAACACCTCAATATGTGTTCAACAACAACTTCTGAGTACAGTGATACCCCCCATGTATAGGTGTGTCGGGTTCTCTGGGGGCTAAAAGGCCTTAATTTTAGGGGGCGCATTCCAGTTTTTCAACTTGGAATTTTCATATCTGTCATCATGCACCCATGTCCTATTTGGGACATTTCTGAAGCCGGCCAATGTAAATTACCCCCATCAAACCATATATTTTTGAAAAGTAGACACCCTAGGGTATTTCAAATGCTGGTATTTTAACACTTTCCATGCACTAATTCAACCACTAGTCTTTGTCAAACTTTTAGGTAGTCATTTTTTTGCATTATTTTTCACACACATTGTACTTTAGGCATATATTCTCAGTCCCTGTTATGTGTTACTGCCATAAAAAACCTCAATATGTATTCAACAACATCTCCTGAGTACAGTGATACCCCCCATGTATAGGTGTGTCGGGTTCTCTGGGGGCTAAAAGGCCTTAATTTTAGGGGGGGCATTCCAGTTTTTCAACTTGGAATTTTCACATCTGTCATCATGCACCCATGTCCTATTTGGGACATTTCTGAAGCCGGCCAATGTAAATTACCCCCATCAAACCATATATTTTTGAAAAGTAGACACCCTAGGGTATTTCAAATGCTGGTATTTTAACACTTTCCATGCACTAATTCAACCACTAGTCTTTGTCAAACTTTTAGGTAGTCATTTTTTTGCATTATTTTTCACACACATTGTACTTTAGGCATATATTCTCAGTCCCTGTTATGTGTTACTGCCAAAAAAAACCTCAATATGTATTCAACAACATCTCCTGAGCACAGTGATACCCCCCATGTATAGGTGTGTCGGGTTCTCTGGGGGCTAAAAGGCCTTAATTTTAGGGGGGGCATTCCAGTTTTTCAACTTGGAATTTTCACATCTGTCATCATGCACCCATGTCCTATTTGGGACATTTCTGAAGCCGGCCAATGTAAATTACCCCCATCAAACCATATATTTTTGAAAAGTAGACACCCTAGGATATTTCAAATGCTGGTATTTTAACACTTTCCATGCACTAATTCAACCACTAGTCTTTGTCAAACTTTTAGGTAGTCATTTTTTTGCATTATTTTTCACACACATTGTACTTTAGGCATATATTCTCAGTCCCTGTTATGTGTTACTGCCAAAAAAAACCTCAATATGTATTCAACAACATCTCCTGAGTACAGTGATACCCCCCATGTATAGGTGTGTCGGGTTCTCTGGGGGCTAAAAGGCCTTAATTTTAGGGGGCGCATTCCAGTTTTTCAACTTGGAATTTTCACATCTGTCATCATGCACCCATGTCCTATTTGGGACATTTCTGAAGCCGGCCAATGTAAATTACCCCCATCAAACCATATATTTTTGAAAAGTAGACACCCTAGGGTATTTCAAATGCTGGTATTTTAACACTTTCCATGCACTAATTCAACCACTAGTCTTTGTCAAACTTTTAGGTAGTCATTTTTTTGCATTATTTTTCACACACATTGTACTTTAGGCATATATTCTCAGTCCCTGTTATGTGTTACTGCCAAAAAAAACCTCAATATGTATTCAACAACATCTCCTGAGCACAGTGATACCCCCCATGTATAGGTGTGTCGGGTTCTCTGGGGGCTAAAAGGCCTTAATTTTAGGGGGGGCATTCCAGTTTTTCAACTTGGAATTTTCACATCTGTCATCATGCACCCATGTCCTATTTGGGACATTTCTGAAGCCGGCCAATGTAAATTACCCCCATCAAACCATATATTTTTGAAAAGTAGACACCCTAGGATATTTCAAATGCTGGTATTTTAACACTTTCCATGCACTAATTCAACCACTAGTCTTTGTCAAACTTTTAGGTAGTCATTTTTTTGCATTATTTTTCACACACATTGTACTTTAGGCATATATTCTCAGTCCCTGTTATGTGTTACTGCCAAAAAAAACCTCAATATGTATTCAACAACATCTCCTGAGTACAGTGATACCCCCCATGTATAGGTGTGTCGGGTTCTCTGGGGGCTAAAAGGCCTTAATTTTAGGGGGCGCATTCCAGTTTTTCAACTTGGAATTTTCACATCTGTCATCATGCACCCATGTCCTATTTGGGACATTTCTGAAGCCGGCCAATGTAAATTACCCCCATCAAACCATATATTTTTGAAAAGTAGACACCCTAGGGTATTTCAAATGCTGGTATTTTAACACTTTCCATGCACTAATTCAACCACTAGTCTTTGTCAAACTTTTAGGTAGTCATTTTTTTGCATTATTTTTCACACACATTGTACTTTAGGCATATATTCTCAGTCCCTGTTATGTGTTACTGCCAAAAAAAACCTCAATATGTATTCAACAACATCTCCTGAGTACAGTGATACCCCCCATGTATAGGTGTGTCGGGTTCTCTGGGGGCTAAAAGGCCTTAATTTTAGGGGGCGCATTCCAGTTTTTCAACTTGGAATTTTCACATCTGTCATCATGCACCCATGTCCTATTTGGGACATTTCTGAAGCCGGCCAATGTAAATTACCCCCATCAAACCATATATTTTTGAAAAGTAGACACCCTAGGGTATTTCAAATGCTGGTATTTTAACACTTTCCATGCACTAATTCAACCACTAGTCTTTGTCAAACTTTTAGGTAGTCATTTTTTTGCATTATTTTTCACACACATTGTACTTTAGGCATATATTCTCAGTCCCTGTTATGTGTTACTGCCAAAAAAAACCTCAATATGTATTCAACAACATCTCCTGAGTACAGTGATACCCCCCATGTATAGGTGTGTCGGGTTCTCTGGGGGCTAAAAGGCCTTAATTTTAGGGGGGGCATTCCAGTTTTTCAACTTGGAATTTTCACATCTGTCATCATGCACCCATGTCCTATTTGGGACATTTCTGAAGCCGGCCAATGTAAATTACCCCCATCAAACCATATATTTTTGAAAAGTAGACACCCTAGGGTATTTCAAATGCTGGTATTTTAACACTTTCCATGCACTAATTCAACCACTAGTCTTTGTCAAACTTTTAGGTAGTCATTTTTTTGCATTATTTTTCACACACATTGTACTTTAGGCATATATTCTCAGTCCCTGTTATGTGTTACTGCCAAAAAAAACCTCAATATGTATTCAACAACATCTCCTGAGCACAGTGATACCCCCCATGTATAGGTGTGTCGGGTTCTCTGGGGGCTAAAAGGCCTTAATTTTAGGGGGGGCATTCCAGTTTTTCAACTTGGAATTTTCACATCTGTCATCATGCACCCATGTCCTATTTGGGACATTTCTGAAGCCGGCCAATGTAAATTACCCCCATCAAACCATATATTTTTGAAAAGTAGACACCCTAGGATATTTCAAATGCTGGTATTTTAACACTTTCCATGCACTAATTCAACCACTAGTCTTTGTCAAACTTTTAGGTAGTCATTTTTTTGCATTATTTTTCACACACATTGTACTTTAGGCATATATTCTCAGTCCCTGTTATGTGTTACTGCCAAAAAAAACCTCAATATGTATTCAACAACATCTCCTGAGTACAGTGATACCCCCCATGTATAGGTGTGTCGGGTTCTCTGGGGGCTAAAAGGCCTTAATTTTAGGGGGCGCATTCCAGTTTTTCAACTTGGAATTTTCACATCTGTCATCATGCACCCATGTCCTATTTGGGACATTTCTGAAGCCGGCCAATGTAAATTACCCCCATCAAACCATATATTTTTGAAAAGTAGACACCCTAGGGTATTTCAAATGCTGGTATTTTAACACTTTCCATGCACTAATTCAACCACTAGTCTTTGTCAAACTTTTAGGTAGTCATTTTTTTGCATTATTTTTCACACACATTGTACTTTAGGCATATATTCTCAGTCCCTGTTATGTGTTACTGCCAAAAAAAACCTCAATATGTATTCAACAACATCTCCTGAGTACAGTGATACCCCCCATGTATAGGTGTGTCGGGTTCTCTGGGGGCTAAAAGGCCTTAATTTTAGGGGGCGCATTCCAGTTTTTCAACTTGGAATTTTCACATCTGTCATCATGCACCCATGTCCTATTTGGGACATTTCTGAAGCCGGCCAATGTAAATTACCCCCATCAAACCATATATTTTTGAAAAGTAGACACCCTAGGGTATTTCAAATGCTGGTATTTTAACACTTTCCATGCACTAATTCAACCACTAGTCTTTGTCAAACTTTTAGGTAGTCATTTTTTTGCATTATTTTTCACACACATTGTACTTTAGGCATATATTCTCAGTCCCTGTTATGTGTTACTGCCAAAAAAAACCTCAATATGTATTCAACAACATCTCCTGAGTACAGTGATACCCCCCATGTATAGGTGTGTCGGGTTCTCTGGGGGCTAAAAGGCCTTAATTTTAGGGGGGGCATTCCAGTTTTTCAACTTGGAATTTTCACATCTGTCATCATGCACCCATGTCCTATTTGGGACATTTCTGAAGCCGGCCAATGTAAATTACCCCCATCAAACCATATATTTTTGAAAAGTAGACACCCTAGGGTATTTCAAATGCTGGTATTTTAACACTTTCCATGCACTAATTCAACCACTAGTCTTTGTCAAACTTTTAGGTAGTCATTTTTTTGCATTATTTTTCACACACATTGTACTTTAGGCATATATTCTCAGTCCCTGTTATGTGTTACTGCCAAAAAAAACCTCAATATGTATTCAACAACATCTCCTGAGCACAGTGATACCCCCCATGTATAGGTGTGTCGGGTTCTCTGGGGGCTAAAAGGCCTTAATTTTAGGGGGGGCATTCCAGTTTTTCAACTTGGAATTTTCACATCTGTCATCATGCACCCATGTCCTATTTGGGACATTTCTGAAGCCGGCCAATGTAAATTACCCCCATCAAACCATATATTTTTGAAAAGTAGACACCCTAGGATATTTCAAATGCTGGTATTTTAACACTTTCCATGCACTAATTCAACCACTAGTCTTTGTCAAACTTTTAGGTAGTCATTTTTTTGCATTATTTTTCACACACATTGTACTTTAGGCATATATTCTCAGTCCCTGTTATGTGTTACTGCCAAAAAAAACCTCAATATGTATTCAACAACATCTCCTGAGTACAGTGATACCCCCCATGTATAGGTGTGTCGGGTTCTCTGGGGGCTAAAAGGCCTTAATTTTAGGGGGCGCATTCCAGTTTTTCAACTTGGAATTTTCACATCTGTCATCATGCACCCATGTCCTATTTGGGACATTTCTGAAGCCGGCCAATGTAAATTACCCCCATCAAACCATATATTTTTGAAAAGTAGACACCCTAGGGTATTTCAAATGCTGGTATTTTAACACTTTCCATGCACTAATTCAACCACTAGTCTTTGTCAAACTTTTAGGTAGTCATTTTTTTGCATTATTTTTCACACACATTGTACTTTAGGCATATATTCTCAGTCCCTGTTATGTGTTACTGCCAAAAAAAACCTCAATATGTATTCAACAACATCTCCTGAGTACAGTGATACCCCCCATGTATAGGTGTGTCGGGTTCTCTGGGGGCTAAAAGGCCTTAATTTTAGGGGGCGCATTCCAGTTTTTCAACTTGGAATTTTCACATCTGTCATCATGCACCCATGTCCTATTTGGGACATTTCTGAAGCCGGCCAATGTAAATTACCCCCATCAAACCATATATTTTTGAAAAGTAGACACCCTAGGGTATTTCAAATGCTGGTATTTTAACACTTTCCATGCACTAATTCAACCACTAGTCTTTGTCAAACTTTTAGGTAGTCATTTTTTTGCATTATTTTTCACACACATTGTACTTTAGGCATATATTCTCAGTCCCTGTTATGTGTTACTGCCAAAAAAAACCTCAATATGTATTCAACAACATCTCCTGAGTACAGTGATACCCCCCATGTATAGGTGTGTCGGGTTCTCTGGGGGCTAAAAGGCCTTAATTTTAGGGGGGGCATTCCAGTTTTTCAACTTGGAATTTTCACATCTGTCATCATGCACCCATGTCCTATTTGGGACATTTCTGAAGCCGGCCAATGTAAATTACCCCCATCAAACCATATATTTTTGAAAAGTAGACACCCTAGGGTATTTCAAATGCTGGTATTTTAACACTTTCCATGCACTATTTCAACCACTAGTCTTTGTCAAACTTTTGGGTAGTCATTTTTTTTGTGTTATTTTTCACACACGTTGTACTTTAGGCATATATTCTCAGTCCCTGTTATGTGTTACTGCCAAAAAAAACCTCAATATGTATTCAACAACATCTCCTGAGTACAGTGATACCACCCATGTATAGGTGTGTTGGGTTCTCTGGGGGCTAAAAGGCCTTATTTTTAGGGGGCGCATTCCAGTTTTTCAACTTGGAATTTTCACATCCCATGCACCCATGTCCTATGTAGGACATTTCTGAAGCCGGCCAATGTAATTTACCCCCATCAAACCATATATTTTTGAAAAGTAGACACCCTAGGGTATTTCAAATGCTGGTATTTTAACACTTTCCATGCACTAATTCTTTGTCAAACTATTAGGCAGTCATTTTTTGTGTGTTATTTTTCACACACATTGTACTTTAGACATGAATTCTCAGCTCCTGTTATGTGTTACTGCCAAAGAAGACCCCAATATGTGTTCACCAACATCTCCTGAGTACAGTGATACCACCTATGCATAAGTTTCTTGGCTTGTTCGGGGGGTGTAATGCCAAATGTCCAACATGCGTTTGTGATTTTTTTTTCACATTTAACATATTTTCTTTGCCTATTGTCTTTTTGGGGGTATTTTAACATACTCCAATTTATTTGTTTCCATGAATGTGCATATTTTTGAAATGTTGACACCCCAAGGTATTGTATATGGTGTGCTTTGATGCATTTGAAGTAACTGTTTTAGCTAAAAAAATTGGAGAAAGTGTATGGTGGCATTTTTTCAATTTTCATTTTTACACACACATTGCTTTTTGACTATGATTTAGGAGAGACTGTTGTAAGTTAGTGCAAAAAAATACTTCAGGTTGTTTTCTGCTAGGCACCCTGAGTACACCTATGCCCCCCATGCATAGGTTTGCCAGGATTTTGGGAAGGTTATGTTACAATTTTATGACTTGTGATTTTAGTTATTAAGTGAGAGTATTTCTTCTGATAGGCCTATCTTTAGTTTGGGGCCTATTGTAAACCCCACTTTTATTTATTGCCATGAATGTGCATATTTTTGAAATGTTGACACCCCAAGGTATTGTATATGGTGTGCTTTGATGCATTTGAAGTAACTGTTTTAGCTAAAAAAATTGGAGAAAGTGTATGGTGGCATTTTTTCAATTTTCATTTTTACACACACATTGCTTTTTGACTATGATTTAGGAGAGACTGTTGTAAGTTAGTGCAAAAAAAATACTACAGGTTGTTTTCTGCTAGGCACCCTGAGTACACCTATGTCCCCATGCATAGGTTTGACAGGGGTTTTTGTAAAAAAAAAAAAAAGAACAGCCCCATTTTAGAAAAAAAAATATATTAGTGAAATGTAAAAATCTGGCACATTAAAAGTAAAAAAATAACAAAAAATTTAACAGTAAACATAACAAAAAAAAAATAACAGCAAATTTATTTATTTTTTAAAAATTGACCATTGTATGGTACCGCTTGAAGCAGTCCCCAATGCAGAGTCCAGGCTGTCCAGGGCAATCAGGACAGTGATATACAGTGTCCCTTCTCTGCCCCCTCTTGGTACAGACTCTGCATTTTTTTTGTGGTCTCTGCTTTGCGGCAGTAGGGGGGATTTTAAAAATAAAATGAGTAGCCCCAACTCTGCTCTCTCCCATCACCGCCCGGGGAGCAGGTGCATCATGGTACAAAATCCCCGAAATGATCTGGAGCTGAAATTGTAAAAAAGTCAGTTTCATTCCGGGGTTTGCTTTTTTGAACAACAAAAAAGCGTTGTGGGTTGTAATCTGCATTAGGTAAATTGCAACCTTTTTGTACCAGGCCCTTGTCTTCCGCATAATTAGGTAGGGCTGCAGCAGCTGATCTGCCAGATCAACCCCACCCATATGTCTGTTATAAGACTTGATGCACACTGGCTTCCTTATGATCTCAGCTCTACCACGTACAGAGACCGCCACCGTCCTCTCTGTGTGGATGGTGGTAAGAAGGTATACATCCTTCTTGTCTCTGTACTTCAGTGCCAACAGCTCCTCTTGGCGCAGAGCAGAGGTCTCCCCCCTTCGTAGCCGGGTGCGTACAAGTTGTCCTGGGAAACCTTTGCGGTTCTTTTTAATAGTACCGCAAGCTACTGTATCAAAGCAATACAGTAGCTTGAACAAAAGGACACTTGTATAAAAATTGTCTAAGTACAAGTGATACCCTTTGTTCATTAGGGGTAATATCAGGTCCCAGACAATCTTGCCAGTGGTTCCCATATGTTCTGGGCAACCTGGAGGGTCAAGGTGGCTATCCTTTCCCTCATACACCCGGAAGGCCTGAGTATACCCAGTCTCGCTCTCACAGAGCTTATACACCTTTACCCCATACCTGGAGCGCTTGGAAGGAATATACTGCTTGAATCCCAGCCTTCCCTTATACTTCATCAGGGATTCATCAACGCATATATTCCTTCCAGGTGTATAAGCCTCTGCAAACCTGGCAGAAAAGTGGGTAATCAGGGGGCGGATTTTATACAGCCTGTCAAATTGGGGATGCTCCCTAGGGGGGCACAGGCTGTTGTCGCTGAAGTGCATGAAATGAAGAATCATTTCATATCTCTGCCTCGACATACTCTGGGAGAAAATGGGGGTAGAGCAGATGGGGCTACTGCTCCAGTAGGAGCGAACGGAGGGTTTCTTTATGATGCCCATCAGCATAGTCAATGCCCAGAATTTTTTAAATTCTGGCACATTGATGGGGGCCCATTGCTGCTTTGCCAAATATGTTTCAGGCTTTGCAGCACGGTACTGATGGGCATATAAATTAGTTTGGGCGACAATGTTCCCCAATACATCATCACCCAGAAACACCTCCAGAAACTGTTGGGGGCTAAAACCTGCCACATCTATATTTATGCCAGCATTTGCTGTGAAGGGTGGGATATCTGGCCTCTGGAGATGAGGCGTTACCCACTCTTCAGCGGCAATGGCAGCAACACGCCTCCTTCTAGCAGGGGGGCTGGCAGGGGGGCTAGCAGGGGGGCTAGCAGCCACAGATACATCACTATCAGTTGAGACTGCATCTAATGATGTATCTGAGCATATGGCAGGGTCAAAATTGGGGTCTGAGTCAGACATAGAGGCATCTGACTCTGACGCAAGGATGGCATACGCCTCCTCAACACTATATCTTTTCTGTGACATTTTTGTATCTGTCACAGAAAACCAAAATTAATTAATTAACTAAATGGCCTTTGGGTTTTTTAAAAAAAAAGTACAGCTATGCTAATGCCAGTGATTTATAGCGATCACTGGCAAGCTAGGGGTTAAATACTCTTTAAATTAAATTAACTAAATGGCCTTTGGGTTTTTTTAAAAAAAAGTACAGCTATGCTAATGCCAGTGATTTATAGCGATCACTGGCAAGCTAGGGGTTAAATACTCTTTAAATTAAATTAACTAAATGGCCTTTGGGTTTTTTTTAAAAAAAGTACAGCTATGCTAATGCCAGTGATTTATAGCGATCACTGGCAAGCTAGGGGTTAAATACTCTTTAAATTAAATTAACTAAATGGCCTTTGGGTTTTTTTAAAAAAAAGTACAGCTATGCTAATGCCAGTGATTTATAGCGATCACTGGCAAGCTAGGGGTTAAATACTCTTTAAATTAAATTAAATTAGCTAAATGGCTCTGAAAGGAGCCTTTGGGTTTTTAAAAAATGACAACAACAAAAATTAACCCCTAAAAAAATGCACAGACAGCAAAAATGTACAGCTATGCTAATGCCAGTGATTTATAGCGATCACTGGCAAGCTAGGGGTTAAATACTCTTTAAATTAAATTAAATTAGCTAAATGGCTCTGAAAGGAGCCTTTGGGTTTTTAAAAAATTACAACAACAAAAATTAACCCCTAAAAAAATGCACAGACAGCAAAAAAGTACAGCTATGCTAATGCCAGTGATGTATAGCGATCACTGGCAAGCTAGGGGTTAAATACTATTTAAATTAAATTAGCTAAATGGCTCTGAAAGGAGCGTTTAGGTTTTTAAAAAATTACAACAACAAAAATTAACCCCTAAAAAATGCACAGACAGCAAAAAAGTACAGCTATGCTAATGCCAGTGATGTATAGCGATCACTGGCAAGCTAGGGGTTAAATAGTCTTTAAATTAAATTAAATTAGCTAAATGGCTCTGAAAGGAGCCTTTGAGTTTTTAAAAAAAAATACAACAACAAAAATTAACCCCTAAAAAAATGCACAGACAGCAAAAAAAAGTGCAGCTGTGCTACTGCCAGTGATTTATAGTGATCACTGGCAAGCTAGGGGTTAATGGCTCTGAAAAGAGCCTTTGGATTTTAAATTTTTTAACAAATAAAAGAAATAAATCTCTCTCTGCTAAAATACAGGTCTCTCTCTTTCTCCAACAAAATGGCAAGTGAGGAGAGGGAGGGAGATCCACACTGATCAGAGTCAATATTTACAAATATTGACATGATCAGACAAATGGGGTATTTTATTATTATTATTTTTTTTTTCTAAGAAGGCTCAGATTGGGTGACCCTAGCTTGCCCCTATGGTGAGACAGGCTAGGGACACCCCCAGATGCCCCATGATGCACCGGGCATCGCCATTTTGGAAGCCTCATGGGGGAGGGGGGGGGCGCTATATGTGGGGCTTTTTTATTTTATATTTTATTTATTTTTTCCCATTATTTATTTTATTTATATACTAACTAAGTGCCTCGACCCACCGAGGCACTTAGCACACTAGCAGAGCATCGGAAGCGTGTCCGATCGCTTCCGATGCTCTGCTGCACTGCCGGGCTCCACGTGGAGCAAAACCGGAAGTGATCACTCAAGGGGGAGTGATCAATCCGGTCCCGGCACTCCGTAACAGCACTGCAGGGATGCCCAGACATCGAGGCATCCCTGCAGTACTGTAATAGTGCCTGGAAGCGATCTTGATCGCTTCCAGCACTCACTTTAGCCGAGGACGTGCAGGGTACGTCGTCAGGCGTTAACTGCCTTTTTTTTTCAGACGTACCCTGCACGTCCTCGGTCACTAAGGGGTTAAAGGGACATAAAAAGGCATTGGAAAAAGAATCTTTTGCATTCATAAATTATACACATACAAATATCCATAAATATTTACTGTCAAAACTGTTGTAATATTTTGAAAAAACATGATCAAGCACTGGTAAGGATATGTGATCTTCAGGAATCCAGAAGTTAAAATCCTTGGAAAAAAAGGAAACAACAACAAATAGTCAAGTAATGTATACACAAATTATATAAAAAAAGAGTAGGAAGTATCTACTCACACTCTTGGGAGCTATAACTATAAGCTCTCAGTAAAACGGTGCATGTGTTAAAGTAGTGATGGATCAAGGGACATCAAACTTCATAAAAGCAATTTATTACTCCAGTAAAATCACTCAGGATAAGGGAACAATTGTAAAACACAAAGCCGACTGTAGAATCACCAAACACGGTGTTCACAGACAGCTGCCGGGTGTAAATTTTAAAGCTCCAATCCTTCTTGAGTCCCAACAGTCCAATCAGATGCCAACAGTCCAATCAGATCTGTTTGGTACAATTTTAATGTAGTTATTCTGCGCACTGTGGACAATAATGTATTTGTCTTTCTGACTTTGCCTTTTTACAAATACAAATATGCATGCATTTTGTGCCCCTTTAATTCTACAATGAGGTTATTTATGTGTCACATTACTTACCAACAGGCGTAAAAACAAAAATATTATGGCAAATCAGTCACTAAATATCTGTCTGGGTGGCTCAGCGTGCAAAATGATAGGAATAATTCTTCATTACTATTACCTATTACATTAGTCTTCCTAGCTTTTCACTGATTGTTTACACACTATTAATGCAATCAGAGCTACCCAACAGGTAACAACATAAAATCCTTTAAACAGAAAGAAATATGCAACCAGTGTGGCTTGCTATAAGGACAGTTACAATGAAGGGCCCAGCCAGATAAGGAAAGGCAGTTACCAGCAAAGGTTCCATTATTGAAGAAAGATGCTGGAACCAGTATTAAGGTAGGAATTTATATTTGTGTGAGTGGGGTCATTGGTTCCTCAAAATAAGGAACGTTGTGGGAGGAGTTTGTTAAAAAAACAATTGCAGCAAACATGATTAACGTTCAGACTCTGCTGATAGGTTAATCTTTTGGAAGACTACAATATTTCTTTTAGAATTAAATTACAGAAAAAGGGGACAAATAAATAATGAAAGAATAGTGCAAAGTTGTTTTACTATGAATAATTATGCAGTTTATATGACAATCTCAAACTGTTACTGTCCCTTTATGGTCTTATGAGTGGATAATCCTTAGAGGTATGGAAATTAAATGGCTTGGAAGTGGCACACAAGGGATCTAAGGTGAGTATGAGTAATCAAGAGTTGTTTATTTTGGGGTATTTGCAGTTAAAGGGACAGTCTAGTCCAAAACATACTTTCATTATTTAGATAGGGCATGTAATTTTAAACAATTTTCCAATTTACTTCTAATTCCAATTTTGCTTTGTTCACTTGGTATTCTTAGTTGAAAGCTAAATCTAGGAGTTTCATATGCTAATTTCTAAGCCCTTGAAGGCCGCCTCTTAGCTCAGTGTATTTTGACAATTTTTCACCACTAGAGGGTGTTAGTTCATATGTTTATTATAGATAACACTGTCCTCACGCACACGGAGTTCCTAGGAGCCTGCACTGATTGACTAAAATGCAAGTCTGTCAAAAGAACTGAAATAAGGGACAGTTTGCAGAGGTTCAGATACAAGATAATCACAGAGGTAAAAAGTGTATTAATATAAAAATGTTGGTTATGTAAAAACTAGCAGGCCCGACTGAGCATAGTGCATACCAGGCAAATGCCCGGTGGGCCGCCAGTTCCCTTAGCCCGCCCACCATAACCGCAAGGCCAGTAGCTCTGTGCCTATTTGGAAATTGCAAATGTAACTTACTTTGACACTCAGTAACAACAACACAGCCGCACCAGCACTGCTGTATGCTTCAGCTTGACCCACACACATCATGTGTAGGTCAAGCTGAAGTATACAGCTGTGCAGTTCAGGTGCCTGTGCGGCTGTCAGGGAATGGGTAATAAAGGGATTATCTATCTTTTAAAACAATACATATTCTGCTGTAGACTGTCCCTTTAAGGGTTTAATTAGTTATTGGAGATTCTTTTAGTGGGCTGATTAATTAGTTATGTTGGCTACTGCACTGAATATCTGCCTCACTCACAATCTAACTTTTTAAGCGCTACAAACTTAAAACAGATTACATATCTGTGTGACTCAGAAGCCAGCGCAAGGTTACATAGGAGTAAGCACTGTTTAAAAAGTTACACAATCTTATAAAATGACTCATAATGTGACGTATCTTTCTCAGATTTAAGGGCAGTTTATGCTATTTCTACTATGGTATCTGATAAACAGGTATTTCTACTATCGTCACCTTTTATTTTTACAAAGCTATAACTTTATGTTGTAAATTCTTCTTCAGAAATATATTTGTTGTAAATACATGTGACAAATTGAATAAAAGAAATAACTGTTAATGAATAACCAATCAGTTTGTACATTGTCTCATTTTTTGTTTAAAATATGAAATATGTAAAGCTCTGGTTTGTGTTTTCAAGAAACTGGAAAACCCTCATTTTCTTATTTTAACCCCTTAAGGATAGAGGTTATTCCCAGTTTTAATTCTTAAATTACACTGGCAATTTTGGCATTTTTGCTCACTATGGGAAAGTAAACATAAAAAGTGTAATATTAGCTTAGCAACAGCTTGAAGAAAAAGATTTGAGAGATTTTAGCCCTCAAAGTTAAACTTACCTTGTTTTCTCTCCAGGCTCTACTGATCAGATCAGTGATTAGCAGATGTGCTGCCTAATTACAGAACGCCCGATCGTGCTATTAAAATAAATATAGTGCGCTCTTGCTACCAGACGAATCGCTTTAGAAAAGAAAACCCTATATGCAAAACTGGGGAATGGGTAATAATGGGATTATCTATCTTTTTAAATTATAACAATTGTGGAGTAGACTGTCCCTTTAATACTGAAAAATTGGGAAAAAACAGAATTTATGTTTACCTGATAAATTACTTTCTCCAACGGTGTGTCCGGTCCACGGCGTCATCCTTACTTGTGGGATATTCTCTTCCCCAACAGGAAATGGCAAAGAGCCCAGCAAAGCTGGTCACATGATCCCTCCTAGGCTCCGCCTACCCCAGTCATTCGACCGACGTTAAGGAGGAATATTTGCATAGGAGAAACCATATGGTACCGTGGTGACTGTAGTTAAAGAAAATAAATTATCAGACCTGATTAAAAAAAACCAGGGCGGGCCGTGGACCGGACACACCGTTGGAGAAAGTAATTTATCAGGTAAACATAAATTCTGTTTTCTCCAACATAGGTGTGTCCGGTCCACGGCGTCATCCTTACTTGTGGGAACCAATACCAAAGCTTTAGGACACGGATGAAGGGAGGGAGCAAATCAGGTCACCTAAATGGAAGGCACCACGGCTTGCAAAACCTTTCTCCCAAAAATAGCCTCAGAAGAAGCAAAAGTATCAAACTTGTAAAATTTGGTAAAAGTGTGCAGTGAAGACCAAGTCGCTGCCCTACATATCTGATCAACAGAAGCCTCGTTCTTGAAGGCCCATGTGGAAGCCACAGCCCTAGTGGAATGAGCTGTGATTCTTTCGGGAGGCTGCCGTCCGGCAGTCTCGTAAGCCAATCTGATGATGCTTTTAATCCAAAAAGAGAGAGAGGTAGAAGTTGCTTTTTGACCTCTCCTTTTACCGGAATAAACAACAAACAAGGAAGATGTTTGTCTAAAATCCTTTGTAGCATCTAAATAGAATTTTAGAGCGCGAACAACATCCAAATTGTGCAACAAACGTTCCTTCTTTGAAACTGGTTTCGGACACAGAGAAGGTACGATAATCTCCTGGTTAATGTTTTTGTTAGAAACAACTTTTGGAAGAAAACCAGGTTTAGTACGTAAAACCACCTTATCTGCATGGAACACCAGATAAGGAGGAGAACACTGCAGAGCAGATAATTCTGAAACTCTTCTAGCAGAAGAAATTGCAACTAAAAACAAAACTTTCCAAGATAATAACTTAATATCAACGGAATGCAAGGGTTCAAACGGAACCCCCTGAAGAACTGAAAGAACTAAATTGAGACTCCAAGGAGGAGTCAAAGGTTTGTAAACAGGCTTAATTCTAACCAGAGCCTGAACAAAGGCTTGAACATCTGGCACAGCGGCCAGCTTTTTGTGAAGTAACACAGACAAGGCAGAAATCTGTCCCTTCAGGGAACTTGCAGATAATCCTTTTTCCAATCCTTCTTGAAGGAAGGATAGAATCCTAGGAATCTTAACCTTGTCCCAAGGGAATCCTTTAGATTCACACCAACAGATATATTTTTTCCAAATTTTGTGGTAAATCTTTCTAGTTACAGGCTTTCTGGCCTGAACAAGAGTATCGATAACAGAATCTGAGAATCCTCGCTTCGATAAGATCAAGCGTTCAATCTCCAAGCAGTCAGCTGGAGTGAAACCAGATTCGGATGTTCGAACGGACCCTGAACAAGAAGGTCTCGTCTCAAAGGTAGCTTCCAAGGAGGAGCCGATGACATATTCACCAGATCTGCGTACCAAGTCCTGCGTGGCCACGCAGGAGCTATCAAGATCACCGACGCCCTCTCCTGATTGATCCTGGCTACCAGCCTGGGGATGAGAGGAAACGGCGGGAACACATAAGCTAGTTTGAAGGTCCAAGGTGCTACTAGTGCATCCACTAGAGCCGCCTTGGGATCCCTGGATCTGGACCCGTAGCAAGGAACTTTGAAGTTCTGACGAGAGGCCATCAGATCCATGTCTGGAATGCCCCACAGCTGAGTGACTTGGGCAAAGATTTCCGGATGGAGTTCCCACTCCCCCGGATGCAATGTCTGACGACTCAGAAAATCCGCTTCCCAATTTTCCACTCCTGGGATGTGGATAGCAGACAGGTGGCAGGAGTGAGACTCCGCCCATAGAATGATTTTGGTCACTTCTTCCATCGCCAGGGAACTCCTTGTTCCCCCCTGATGGTTGATGTACGCAACAGTTGTCATGTTGTCTGATTGAAACCGTATGAACTTGGCCCTCGCTAGCTGAGGCCAAGCCTTGAGAGCATTGAATATCGCTCTCAGTTCCAGAATATTTATCGGTAGAAGAGATTCTTCCCGAGACCAAAGACCCTGAGCTTTCAGGGATCCCCAGACCGCGCCCCAGCCCATCAGACTGGCGTCGGTCGTGACAATGACCCACTCTGGTCTGCGGAATGTCATCCCTCGTGACAGGTTGTCCAGGGACAGCCACCAACGGAGTGAGTCTCTGGTCCTCTGATTTACTTGTATCTTCGGAGACAAGTCTGTATAGTCCCCATTCCACTGACTGAGCATGCACAGTTGTAATGGTCTTAGATGAATGCGTGCAAAAGGAACTATGTCCATTGCCGCTACCATCAACCCGATCACTTCCATGCACTGAGCTATGGAAGGAAGAGGAACGGAATGAAGTATCCGACAAGAGTCTAGAAGTTTTGTTTTTCTGGCCTCTGTCAGAAAAATCCTCATTTCTAAGGAGTCTATTATTGTTCCCAAGAAGGGAACCCTTGTTGACGGAGATAGAGAACTCTTTTCCACGTTCACTTTCCATCCGTGAGATCTGAGAAAGGCCAGGACAATGTCCGTGTGAGCCTTTGCTTGAGGAAGGGACGACGCTTGAATCAGAATGTCGTCCAAGTAAGGTACTACAGCAATGCCCCTTGGTCTTAGCACAGCTAGAAGGGACCCTAGTACCTTTGTGAAAATCCTTGGAGCAGTGGCTAATCCGAAAGGAAGCGCCACGAACTGGTAATGTTTGTCCAGGAATGCGAACCTCAGGAACCGATGATGTTCCTTGTGGATAGGAATATGTAGATACGCATCCTTTAAATCCACCGTGGTCATGAATTGACCTTCCTGGATGGAAGGAAGAATAGTTCGAATGGTTTCCATCTTGAACGATGGAACCTTGAGAAACTTGTTTAAGATCTTGAGATCTAAGATTGGTCTGAACGTTCCCTCTTTTTTGGGAACTATAAACAGATTGGAGTAGAACCCCATCCCTTGTTCTCTTAATGGAACGGGATGAATCACTCCCATTTTTAACAGGTCTTCTACACAATGTAAGAATGCCTGTCTTTTTATGTGGTCTGAAGACAACTGAGACCTGTGGAACCTCCCCCTTGGGGGAAGTCCCTTGAATTCCAGAAGATAACCTTGGGAGACTATTTCTAGCGCCCAAGGATCCAGAACATCTCTTGCCCAAGCCTGAGCGAAGAGAGAGAGTCTGCCCCCCACCAGATCCGGTCCCGGATCGGGGGCCAACATTTCATGCTGTCTTGGTAGCAGTGGCAGGTTTCTTGGCCTGCTTTCCCTTGTTCCAGCCTTGCATTGGTCTCCAAGCTGGCTTGGCTTGAGAAGTATTACCCTCTTGCTTAGAGGACGTAGCACTTTGGGCTGGTCCGTTTCTACGAAAGGGACGAAAATTAGGTTTATTTTTTGCCTTGAAAGGCCGATCCTGAGGAAGGGCGTGGCCCTTACCCCCAGTGATATCCGAGATAATCTCTTTCAAGTCAGGGCCAAACAGCGTTTTCCCCTTGAAAGGAATGTTAAGTAGCTTGTTCTTGGAAGACGCATCAGCCGACCAAGATTTCAACCAAAGCGCTCTGCGCGCCACAATAGCAAACCCAGAATTCTTAGCCGCTAACCTAGCCAATTGCAAAGTGGCGTCTAGGGTGAAAGAATTAGCCAATTTGAGAGCATTGATTCTGTCCATAATCTCCTCATAAGGAGGAGAATCACTGTCAACCGCCTTTATCAGCTCATCGAACCAGAAACATGCGGCTGTAGCGACAGGGACAATGCATGAAATTGGTTGTAGAAGGTAACCCTGCTGAACAAACATCTTTTTAAGCAAACCTTCTAATTTTTTATCCATAGGATCTTTGAAAGCACAACTATCCTCTATGGGTATAGTGGTGCGTTTGTTTAAAGTGGAAACCGCTCCCTCGACCTTGGGGACTGTCTGCCATAAGTCCTTTCTGGGGTCGACCATAGGAAACAAACGAAAGGAATACCGGGCCTTTCCCATTCTTTATTAACAATGTCCGCCACCCGCTTGGGTATAGGAAAAGCTTCTGGGAGCCCCGGCACCTCTAGGAACTTGTCCATTTTACATAGTTTCTCTGGGATGACCAACTTGTCACAATCATCCAGAGTGGATAATACCTCCTTAAGCAGAATGCGGAGATGTTCCAACTTAAATTTAAATGCAATCACATCAGGTTCAGCTTGTTGAGAAATGTTCCCTGAATCAGTAATTTCTCCCTCAGACAAAACCTCCCTGGCCCCATCAGACTGAGTTAGGGGCCCTTCAGAAATATTAATATCAGCGTCGTCATGCTCTTCAGTATCTAAAACAGAGCAGTCGCGCTTACGCTGATAAGTGTTCATTTTGGCTAAAATGTTTTTGACAGAATTATCCATTACAGCCGTTAATTGTTGCATAGTAAGGAGTATTGGCGCGCTAGATGTACTAGGGGCCTCCTGAGTGGGCAAGACTCGTGTAGACGAAGGAGGGAATGATGCAGTACCATGCTTACTCCCCTCACTTGAGGAATCATCTTGGGCATCATTGTCATTGTCACATAAATCACATTTATTTAAATGAATAGGAATTCTGGCTTCCCCACATTCAGAACACAGTCTATCTGGTAGTTCAGACATGTTAAACAGGCATAAACTTGATAACAAGTACAAAAAACGTTTTAAAATAAAACCGTTACTGTCACTTTAAATTTTAAACTGAACACACTTTATTACTGCAAATGTGAAAAAACATGAAGGAATTGTTCAAAATTCACCAAATTTTCACCACAGTGTCTTAAAGCCTTAAAAGTATTGCACACCAAATTTGGAAGCTTTAACCCTTAAAATAACGGAACCGGAGCCGTTTTGAACTTTAACCCCTTTACAGTCCCTGGTATCTGCTTTGCTGAGACCCAACCAAGCCCCAAGGGGAATACGATACCAAATGACGCCTTCAGAAAGTCTTTTCTAAGTATCAGAGCTCCTCTCACATGCGACTGCATGCCATGCCTCTCAAAAACAAGTGCGCAACACCGGCGCGAAAATGAGGCTCTGCCTATGCTTTGGGAAAGCCCCTAAAGAATAAGGTGTCTAAAACAGTGCCTGCCGATATTATTATATCAAAATACCCAGATAAAATGATTCCTCAAGGCTAAATATGTGTTAATAATCAATCGATTTAGCCCAAAAAAAGTCTACAGTCTTAATAAGCCCTTTTTGAAGCCCTTATTTACAATCGTAATAAACATGGCTTACCGGATCCCAGAGGGAAAATGACAGCTTCCAGCATTACATCGTCTTGTTAGAATGTGTCATACCTCAAGCAGCAAGAGACTGCTCACTGTTCCCCCAACTGAAGTTAATTGCTCTCAACAGTCCTGTGTGGAACAGCCATGGATTTTAGTGACGGTTGCTAAAATCATTTTCCTCATACAAACAGAAATCTTCATCTCTTTTCTGTTTCTGAGTAAATAGTACATACCAGCACTATTTCAAAATAACAAACTCTTGATTGAATAATAAAAACTACAGTTAAACACTAAAAAACTCTAAGCCATCTCCGTGGAGATGTTGCCTGTACAACGGCAAAGAGAATGACTGGGGTAGGCGGAGCCTAGGAGGGATCATGTGACCAGCTTTGCTGGGCTCTTTGCCATTTCCTGTTGGGGAAGAGAATATCCCACAAGTAAGGATGACGCCGTGGACCGGACACACCTATGTTGGAGAAAATATAATTTCTTGCAGTTATCTTTATAACCATTTGTACAAAACTAGTGTAGTTAAAGAAAAATGCCTCCAAATAAATTCATTATGTTGTCCTTATTTTAGGAGTACTCCATATGTCTAGGTGTCCAAGTAATTTATAGCAAATATAGGCCACATGCTACAAAGATGTAATTATTGGCTACAACTACTATGCTTGGACTTTAAGCTAAATAGCGGTCACCCAATTAAAAACTGCTACACAAAAGTATATATTTGTAGAATTTTTACACGTTTAACCCTTTTATTGCCAAGGGCAGAAAATAGAATGTATTAGCAAGCACTACTTAGGATACTGAAATGAAGATGGCCGAAACATTGCACTCTGTTTTATCTGGATGCTAAAATAAAAGAATATTGAATTTTATTCCTTGGTGCTGAGGATATTCTGTAGTTGTATTTGGTATGAGGGGTGAGTAGTGGCCCTAACTGCGTGCACTAGAGGATTATTTTAAAGTATTTAAACCCAGGATTTGCTGAGTCCAGTATATACATTGCTGGCCACCAGGAGGAGACAAAGATTCCCAAACGTAGAGCCGAGAAAAGGAGAATAATAGAGAAGTAGTAAAGGACAAAGAACGGTAAATGAGGTGCATAATAAAATGCCGCCAATTGGAAAAATTGATTCTTACTACCATGAAAGAAAGAAATTAATCAGGTAAGCATACATTTTGTTTTCTTTCATAAGGTAGTGGGAGTCCACACACCATAAATTACTCCTGGGATCTAATACCCAAGCTGTGGAGTCCACAAGTGAAGGGGTGGGAAAAAGTTAAGGCAGGCTGAGGCACCTAATTACCAACCACCAGGACTGTAGGACTTTCCTGTCAAGAGCTATCCCAAAAGAAAAGAGAGTAAAGAAGACTGAGCTGCTTCTGAGCAAACTATACAACAGAAGCCTCATCTTAGAATGCCCACAAAGTAAAAACTAATCTAGAAGAATGGGTTGAAAACAAACATTGTGTAAATAATTTCCTGCATCCAAAAGCCATACTGAAAGTATGCTTTAACCACAAAGCTAAGACTGTAGTCTTCTGACTCATACGTGGACAAATGAAATGAACATAAACTTTAGAAAATTCAAAGAAAAAAATATCCTAATAAAAAATAAGATAAGGAAAACAAAACAGACACTCGGTTGGAAAATTTTTTACAAACTAAACAATCACTTTTCAAAATAAGCAGAATGTTTAAACCATTCATAGGTTAAAAAGAAGAATTTGTAAAACTTAAATCCACTAAGGTCCTCCAGAGTGGAAAATGTCTAAAAAAAAATCTAAATGTCAGAGATCGTAAAATAAACTTGCTGCTTTCTTAAAACCCCCAGACTGCACTATAACTCAAAAAGACTGGACTTGGTGGAAATTATAGTCCATGAGGGATGAAAAAGGAAAACCCCCAGAAGATTGGAGTTGTGAATAAACTACTAGAACAGAGACTAATGTACAGTGGAGTCCAAAAGATTACTAAGAAAATAGAATGTAATCTCTGCACTATGGAACTAGCAAGCCAAATTGATATGGAATATGCAAAGGGAAAAAAAATATGTGATGGTGAAAACTATTCACCCAAAACTTCCAAACATAGAACAAATAATGAAAGAATAAACAAGCTGTCTCTAGCTAGTACCATGCAATCTTCTCTTACGGATCTATGCAGATCCAAGTTCAAAGACTCTCAGAAATAAAACTCATAATTAAGAACCTTTTAAAAAATTGATTTCCCTACTATGCCTTTGAAAAGTAACAGGAAACTGTTTAAAATACAGCTAAAGAGAGGAAATAGTCTCCATAAATGGGACCACTGAAACACCCTGACGTCTTATAATAAACAAAGAAGTTCACAGAACATATTTCAAAGGAAGAACCACAAACATAAAGAGATTGTCTAGAATAACAAGGTTTAGAACTGGAGGTCCTTGAGGATAATTGAAGGAAAGCACCCTTCAAATCGATTGTGAACATAAAGGAACCATGATGAACTAGGATAAAATGGACCAAACATGATCCATCTTAAAATAACAAATTGGAATACAATCCTTAATCATATTCCAAAAACTGGAACCTGAAATACAACTTCTAGGTTCCATGTCTAGGGCTGAGAGAAAAAAAAAGGACTCCTGTATGTACAGGATCTTTCAAAAAAGAAACCAGAATAACCTTCATCAAAGGAAAAGTTGGCCTTAAGCCCAGACTGTAGCCATAGGAAGTTATGATTAGAATCCAGCAATTCTGGAGAAACTGGCATTAGGCCCTTTGAGAAAAGAATAATGTACCATCTACCAGAATAGAACTGGATTGGTGGTTCAAGATATTTATAAGAGGAAGAAGGCTTCTTAGACTGTTTTGATCGTATTCCAAATAACACTAGACTTCCAGTCAGCTCTGGAAAAAAAACTAGAATTTGTGAAAAAGAAGGAAAATGTAAGTACCTATGGGGACTAAGGAACAAAAATTGTTATTAAAATAAGTATTTTCCCTTTAGACTTCAAGTCCTGAGGAAGCAAGCACCTACATCCATGCCTGCTAACTGTGATTTGAGCCACAGAGCTCTCCTGGGTGTACTACAAAAGATATATATTAGTATTAATATGAATAAAAACTAAAAGTACATTTGCAAAGGATTTTTAAAATCTTCAACAATATTTTCTGGAACTAGATCAGACAGATTTATACATTAAAGTAAAGCACTGCAACTATCCTAGTGATGTCAAAAAACAGGAAAACCACTTGTACAAACAAGGCCTTTCTAAAGAAAGAAACTAAATTTGCATTCTTAGGGTCCCATAAAAATAAACTATCCTCAAAGGGAATTGTAAATTATATGGCTGGAGTGGACATTGACATGGACACCTAGGAAGAGATTCCCCAAAGCTGTACAAAAGAAGATGATAAGGGAACATCTTTAAAAACTCAGAAAACTGAGTAATGAAAATCCAAGTGTGGCCTGTTCCTAGAGGAAAAAAAATATGAAATGGCCTCTGGAAATACATCTAGAGGATTAACAGGATTAGAGAAGCAAATTATTTGAAAATTCTCTATGTAGCTGGTTAAGCTACTTTAAATCTTTCCGAGCCAAGAAAAACATAATTTATGTAAGAATTTACCTGATAAATTAATTTCTTTCATATTGGCAAGAGTCCATGAGCTAGTGACGTATGGGATATACAATCCTACCATGAGGGGCAAAGTTTCCCAAACCTCAAAGTGTCTACAAATACACGCCTCACCATACCCACAATTCAGTTTAACAAATAGCCAAGAAGTGGGGTGATAAAGAAAGGAGTAAAAAAGCATCAACAAAGGAATTGGAATAATTGTGCTTTATAAAAAAATCATAACCACCATAAAAAGGGTGGGCCTCATGGACTCTTGCCAATATGAAAGAAATTAATTTATCAGGTAAATTCTTACATAAATTATGTTTTCTTTCATGAAATTAGCAAGAGTCCATGAGCTAGTGACATATGGGATAGCAATACCCAAGATGTGGAACTCCACGCAAGAGTCACTAGAGAGGGAGGGATAAAAAATAAAGACAGCCAATTCCGCTGAAAAAAATTAATCCACAACCCAAATCATAAGTTTTAATCTTATAATGGAAAATAAAAAAAACTGAAATTATAAGCAGAAGAATCAAACCGAAACAGCTGCCTGAAGAACTTTCCTACCAAAAACTGCTTCTGAAGAAAAAAAAAACCCATCAAAATGGTAGAATTTAGTAAATGTATGCAAAGAAGACCAAGTTGCTGCTTTGCAAATCTGATCAACTGAAGCTTCATTCTTAAAAGCCCAGGAAATGGAAACTGACCTAGTAGAATGAGCTGTAATCCTCTGAGGCTGGGATTTACCCGACTCCAAATAAGTGTGATGAATCAAAAGCTTTAACCAAGATGCCAAAGAAATGGCAGAAGCCTTCTGACCTTTCCTAGAACCAGAAAAGATAACAAATAGACTAGAAGTCTTCCTGAAAACTTAATATTTCAAAGCTCTCACCACATCCAAAGAATGTAAAGATCTTTCCAAAGAATTCTTAGGATGGGGACACAGCAAAGGGACAACAATTTCCCTACTAATGTTGTTGGAATTCACAACTTTAGGTAAGAATTTAAATGAAGTCCGCAAAACTGCCTTATCCTGATGAAAAATCAGAAAAGGAGACTCACAAGAAAGAGCAGATAATTCAGAAACTCTTCTAGCAGAAGAGATGGCCAAAAGAAACAACACTTTCCAAGAAAGCAATTTAATGTCCAAAGAATGCATAGGCTCAAACGGAGGAGCCTGTAAAGCCTTCAAAACCAAATTAAGACTCCAAGGAGGAGAGATTGATTTAATGACAGGCTTGATACGAACCAAAGCCTGTACAAAACAATGAATATTAGGAAGTTTAGCAATTTTTCTGTGAAATAAAACAGAACGAGCAGAGATTTGTCCTTTCAAGGAACTTGCAGACAAACCCTTATCCAAACCATCCTGAAGAAACTGTAAAATTCTAGGAATTCTAAAAGAATGCCAAGAGAATTTATGAGAACACCATGAAATGTAAGTCTTCCAAACTCGATAATTAATCTTTCTAGAAACAGATTTACAAGCCTGCAACATAGTATTAATCACTGAGTCAGAGAAATCTCTATGACTTAGCACTAAGCGTTCAATTTCCATACCTTCAAATTTAATGATTTGAGATCCTGATGGAAAAACGGACCTTGAGATAGAAGGTCTGGCCTTAGTGGAAGTGGCCAAGTTTGGCAACTGGACATCCGAACAAGATCCGCATACCAAAACCTGTGAGCCCATGCTGGAGCCACCAGCAGCACAAACGCTTGCTCCATGATGATCTTGGAAATCACTCTTGGAAGAAGAACTAGAGGCAGAAAAATATAGGCAGGTTGATAACTCCAGGGAAGTGTCAATGCATCCACTGCTTCCACCTGAGGATCCCTGGACCTGGACAGGTACCTGGGAATTTTCTTGTTTAGATGAGATGCCATCAGATCTATTTCTGGAAGCCCCCACATCTGAACAATTTGAAAAAAACACATCTGGGTGAAGAGACCACTCTCCCGGATGTAAAGTTTGACGACTGAGATAATACCTGGGATATGGACCGCAGAAATTAGACAGGAGCTGGATTCTGCCCAAACAAGTATCCGGGATACTTCTTTTATAGCCTGAGGACTGTGAGTCCCACCCTGATGATTGACATATGCCACAGTTGTGACATTGTCTGAAAACAAATAAACGGCTCTCTCTTCAATAGAGGCCAAAACTGAAGAGCTCTGAGAATTACACGGAGTTCCAAAATATTGATTTGTAATCTCGCCTCTTGAGATTTCCAAACCCCTTGTGCTGTCAGAGATCCCCAGACAGCTCCCCAACCTGAAAGACTCACATCTGTTGTGATCACAGTCCAGGTTGGACGAACAAAAGAGGACCCTTGAACTATACGATGGTGATCTAACCACCAAGTCAGAGATAGTCGAACATTGGGATTTAAGGATATTAATTGTGATATCCTTGTATAATCCCTGCACCATTGGTTCAGCATACAAAGCTGAAGAGGTCTCATGTGAAAACGAGCAAAGGGGATCGCGTCCGATGCTGCAGTCATGAGACCTAAAACCTCCATGCACATAGCTACTGAAGGGAATGACAGACTGAAGGTTCCGACAGGCTGCAACCAATTTCAGACGTCTCTTGTCTGTTAGAGACAAAGTCATGGATACTGAATCTATCTAGAAACCTAAAAAGGTTACCCTTGTCTGAGGAATCAAATAACTTTTTGGTAAATTGATCCTCCAGCCATGTCTTTGAAGAAACAACACTATTTGATTCGTATGAGATACTGCAGAACATAAAGACTGAGCAAGTACCAAGATATCGTCCAAATAAGGAAATACCGCAATACCCCGCTCTCTGATTACAGAGAGTAGGGCACCGAGAACCTTTGAAAAGATCCTTGGAGCTGTCTGTAGGCCAAAAGGAAGAGCAACAAATTGGTAATGCTTGTCTAGAAAAGAGAATCTCAGGAACTGATAGTGATCTGGATGAATCAGAATATGAAGATATGCATCCTGTAAGTCTATTGTGGACATATAATGCCCTTGCTGAACAAAAGGCAGAATAGTCCTTATAGTCACCATTTTGAATGTTGGTACTCTTACATAACGATTCAAGACTTTTAGATCCAGAACTGGTCTGAATGAATTTTCTTTCTTTGGGACAATGAACAGATTTGAATAAAACCCCAGACCCTGTTCCTGAAAAGGAACTGGCACGATTACCCCAGATAACTCCAGTTCTGAAACACACTTAAGGAAAGCCTGCGCTTTCTCTGGGTTCACTGGAATGCGTGAGAGAAAGAAACTTCTCAAAGCGGTCTTACTCTGAAACCTATTCTGTACCCCTGAGAGACAATGTTCTGAATCCAATGATTTTAGACTGAATTTATCCAAACATCCTTGAAAAATTTGAATCTGCCCCCAACCAGCTGAGCTGGAATGAGGGCCGCACTTTCATGCGGACTGGGGGGCTGGTTTAGATATCTTAAATGGCTTGGATTTATTCCAGATTGAGGAAGGCTTCCAATTGGAGACAGATTCCTTAGGGGAAGGATTAGGTTTCTGTTCCTTATTTTGTCAAAAGGAACGAAAACAGTTAGAAGCTTTAAATATACCCTTAGATTTTTTTATCCTGAGGCAAAAAAGCTCCCTTCCCCCCAGTGACAGTTGAAATTATAGAATCCAACTGAGAACCAAATAATTTATTACCTTGGAAAGAAAGAGATAGCAATGTCGATTTAGAAGTCATATCAGCATTTCAAGATTTAAGCCATAAAGCTCTTCTAGCTAAAATAGCTAAAGACATATATCTAACATCAATTCTGATGATATAAAAAATGGCATCACAAATGAAATTATTAGCATGTTGAATTAATTTAACAATGCTATACACATTATGATCTGATACTTGTTGTGCTAAAGTTTCCAACCAAAAAGTTGAGGTAGCTGCAACATCAGCCAAAGAAATAGCAGGCCTAAGAAGATGACCTGAACATAAATAACTTTTCCTTAGATAAGATTCAAGCTTCCTATCTAAAGGATTTTTAAAAGAAGTACTATCTTCTGTAGGAATAGTAGTACATTAGCAAGAGTAGAGATGGCCCCATCAACTTTGGGATCTTTTCCCAAAACTCTAATCTATCCGTAGGCAAAGGATACGATTTTTTAAACCTTGAAGAAGGAGTAAAAGAAGTACCCAGTCTATTCAATTGCTTTGAAATCATATCTGAAATGGCACCAGGAACTGGAAAACCTCTGGCATAACTACATGAGGTTTATAAAATGAAATTATTAGCATGTTGAATTAATTTAACAATGCTATACACATTATGATCTGATACTTGTTGCGCTAAAGTTTCCAACCAAAAAGTTGAGGTAGCTGCAACATCAGCCAAAGAAATAGCAGGCCTAAGAAGATGACCTGAACATAAATAACGTTTCCTTAGATAAGATTCAAGCTTCCTATCTGGAATAACTACATGAGGTTTATAAACCGAATTTAAACGTTTACTAGTTTTAGTATCAAGAGTACTAGTCTCCTCCATATCTAATGCAGTCAACACTTCTTTTAATAAAGAATGAATATTTTATTATTATTATTATTATACTTTATTTATGAAGCCCCAACATATTCCGCAGCGCTGTCCATGGATACAATTCATTTAAAAAAACAATACAACACATACAGGAGGGATTGAGGGCCCTATTCCCGTGGGAATTTACAATCTAGAAGGGTAGGAGGTTGAGAAACAGGAGGTGAGGACTGCAAGATTTGGAAAGATGTTAATACAGAGTTAGATGAGGGAAAGGTTAGGTAAGTGAAGTTAATTTATTATTGAGTTGGGTGGTAGGCTTCCCTGAACAGAAAAGTCTTCAGGGAACATTTAAAGGAAGACAGATTAGGGCAAAGCCTGACAGCACGAGGGAGAGTGTTCCAGAGGGTAGGTGCTGCATGACAGAAGTCCTGCAGTCTAGCATGAGAAGAGGTGATAGTTGCGGATGCAAGGAGCAGGTCATTGTTGGATCTTAGTGGACAGACTGGAGTATACTTGTGTATTAGAGAGGATAGGTAGAGAGGAGCGGCGTTGGTGAGAGCTTTGTATGTAAGGGTGAGAATTTTGAATTTAATTCTGCTGTGAATGGGGAGCCAATGAAGATACTCCATTTTAAATAAATAAGAGGATTTGTCAGTGTCAATATCTAAGGTAGGATCCTCTGAATCAGACAGATCCTTATCAGAGATAGATAAATCAGTATGTTGTCGGTCATTAGAAAATTCATCAACTCTATGAGAACTTTTACCTTTTACGTTTAATAGAAGGCGGAATGGCAGACAAAGCCTTCTGAATGGAATCAGAAATAAATTCTCTTAAATTTACAGGATTATCCTGAGCATTAGATGTTGATGGACCATCAACAGGTAATGAACTACTACTGATGGAAACATTTTCTGCATGTAAAAGTTTATCATGACAACTATTACAAACCACAGCTGGAGGAACAGTTACCACAAGTTTACAACAAATGCACTTAGCTTTGGTAGAACCGATATCAGGCAGCAGGATTCCATTAGTAGATTCTGAGACAGGATCAGATTGAGACATCTTGCAGTATGTAAAAGAAAAAACAACATATAAAGCAAAATTATCAATTTCCTTATATGACAGTTTCAGGAATGGGAAAAAATGCAAACAGAATAAGCCTCTGACATAGAAAAAAAGACCAGAGGCAAAAGGAATGAGGTCTTAAATAATGAAAAAATGTTTGGCGTCAAGTATGACGCACCACAAACTGAAAAACATTTTTTGGCGCCAAAAACGTCCGGAACGTAATTCGAGCGTCATAGATGACGCAACCTTGGGAAAGACTCGGCGTCAACTAAGACGCAGGAAATGACGAATTTGCATCAACAAACGTAATTTTCGCGCCAAAAAAGTCTTGCGCCAAGAATGATGCAATAAATTATAGCATTTTGCGCTCTGGCGAGCCTAATACAACTCGCAATTTAGAAAGAGTCAATTTGAAAACCTCAGGTAAGAAAACATTTTTTTTTAATGCATTTCCCAGATATGAAACTGACAGTCTGCAAAAAGGAAATATACTGATAAACCTGAATCATGGCAAATATAAGTACAAACATATATTTAGAACTTTATATATAAAGTGCCAAACCATAGCTGAGAGTGTCTTAAGTAAATGAGACATACTTAACAAAAGACACCCATCCACATATAGCCAAACCAGTACTGAAACAAAAATCAGTAGAGGTGATGGTATATAAGAGTATATCGTCGATCTGAAAAGGGAGGTAGGAGATGAATCTCTATGACCGATAACAGAGAACCTATGAAATAGATCCCCGTTAGGATGACCATTGTATTCAATAGGTGATACTCCCTCCACATCCCTCTGTCATTCACTGCACTCTGAGAGGAACCGGGCTTCAGCATGCTGAGAAGCACATATCAACGTAGAAATCTAGCATAAACTTACTTCAACACCGCCACAGGAGGCAAAGTTTGTAAAACTGAACTGTGGGTGTGGTGAGGGGTGTATTTGTAGGCACTTTGAGGTTTGGGAAACTTTGTCCCTTCTGGTAGGATTGTATATCCCATATGTCCTAGCTCATGGACTCTTGCCAATTTCATGAAAGAAATATGCATTCCATGTCTTGCACAGGATTAATTATCAGAAATTATTTCACCTTCAGAAGATAAATCTGAGGATATAAATGTTGAATTTTCTCCTTAGTTGGACTAATCTATTTAAGAATCAGTACAACCAAATAACAAATAATCACTTTATGCACTAAGTGGCATCAATGCACAGTATAAAGCAGCATTACCAAGGAGAATATTAGTGATTTCATACAAGTGACATCAGCAAGGATAAGGTTGTTAAAATGGGTTTGCCAACAATAGAGCTATAACTCAGTTGTATTTATACACAAATATACAAACCCATCAAATGCAACTTTACAATCTGTAACCATAAATTCCCTTATATCCCTATTGTGCCTTTATTCATACTGCAAACTGTAATAAAGCATTCTGGTATACCAGTACAAATATATTATTATCCAAATAATTCACATTAATACTCCAGGGTGGGTTTAACTTCATATCCAGCTACAATACAATCAGAGGGATTATTCCACAAATATTTTGTGATCAAAGCTGAATCAATCAACCGTGGTATATTAGCGTTTGTGCTATATATTAATCAGTTGGTAGTGTTAATCTCTCCTATACACCAATAAACAAAGGCCATCTACACAATAATCAAGAGATAACCCTCAGTGTGGACAAAAGTAATTTACTCCTAATTATTTTAATGCTACTAACCATTTTTTAATTTTTGACTTTAAATAAAAGTTATGTTTTAAAATGTCCAGCCTCACATAAGTCTGGGCACAGAGTGCTATAAAGGCATCACTTTCTTTGGAACCCTTTCCAATTTTTCTTTCAAAATATGAACAGATGCTAGCACCACTCCTAATTACAAAACCTTATTTAAGGATTTAAAGGGACAGTCTAGGCCAAAATAAACTTTCATGATTCAGATAGGGCATGTCATTTTAAACAATTTTGCAATTTACTTTTATCACCAATTTTGCTTTGTTCTCTTGGTATTCTTAGTTGAAAGCTTAATCTAGGAGGTTCATATGCTAATTTCTTAGACCTTGAAGGCCACCTCTTTTCAGAATGCATTTGAACAGTTTTTCACCACTAGAGGGTGTTAGTTCACATATTTCATATAGATAACACTGTGCTAGTGCACGTGAAGTTATCTGGGAGCAGGCAGTGATTGGCCAAACTGCAAGTCTGTCAAAAGAACTGAAATAAAGGGGCAGTTTGCAGAGGCTTAGATACAAGATAATCACAGAGGTTAAAAGTATATTATTATAACTGTGTTGGTTATGCAAAACTGGGGAATGGGTAATAAAGGGATTATCTATCTTTTTAAACGATAAAAATTCTGGTGTAGACTGTCCCTTTAAGGATTAAGATGAGTGCCACTGCTTTGGTGTGTTTGTGTTTAGAGAAATAACAAAACTATAGAAATGACAAAAACCATGCGCTGACAAATCATAGTCGTCCCAACTGCAGAAGATGAAGATCGCAGACATTCTTGAATCCTAGAGTAGAACTCCCTTGTACAAAGAGAGATCAGAATACTTTAGAGGAAAACTGCATAAAAAAGATCCATACAATATTGCAAAGTTGAACTGGTAGTAATAAAATAAGCTAGCAAATATACACTTAGTAAAATGAAATAAGTGATCAGTGGATCTAACTTCTAAAGGATCTAGAATACAATAGTGGGTACCACTAAGTCAATTTTACTGTGCAAATTTGAACAAATACAACAGTAAATATATTACAGTAAATTATAATACTGGAACTTAAAGAGTAAGCCTGAGCAATAGAGTGCAATTAATGCGAGCCATAACGTAAGACCCCCTTTGAAATACTACAGTAAAATAGGAAGTCACATTTGTATTAAATACATATAATATACTATGAGCCAGTTTGAGAAGTGCCCAATGAAGGAGGACAAACCACTTTTTTGAGCATTTGAAAGTGTAATACAGAGTTTAAACAGGTACTGAAAGCTGAGCTGTAGGACGTACCTAAGCCAGTTTGCAAAAACATAAAACATAAAAGATCTGTAAACTTTCCCTCTAATGAATATAAGCCAGAAGGGACAGTTCCAGTCTGCTCCGTCGTATAAGACACAGGTTAACCAACACAGAATAACACAGACGTGTGTAACAGAATTAGGGCACACTTTAGTGCAAACGGCAGCTAAAATAACCACTAGGCCATAGGTTGCGATATGAAAAATACATTTTCCCAAAAATGAATCTATATAACAGCAAAAAAAAAGTTAGAAAGGAGCGAATAATAGCAAGGAGAGGAATAAAACGGCAAGCATTGTGTGAAATTGCTCTCTCATTGCCAGAGATAAGTAACCCATGCTGCACTGTCACCCTTTGCACTGTAAATAAAATAAACTAGCTGTGCTGAATCAGAAATGTGTTAATAAGGCCCCCAGATTATAGCCATGCTAAAAGAACCCGGCATAACCTCTTTTAAAGGAGCTGCAACAGCAAACAGTAAAAAAGCACAGATAACAACCCCAAATATCCTGAAAACAGTATGACACACTTGTACACTCTAAATCTGTGTTACCTGCAAATTTTCCTCTGGCTATGATATACATAATCCTACTGACAGCCTGTGGGCTGAGTGAATGACAAAAGGTACTTACCCAGAAGGACACCAACTCCACTGTGCTTACCCAGGTGTCACACTTGTACAGTAGAGAGCCCATCCAGTACTGTATTGAATAGTAGATCATTCACAGAGTGTGTACATCTACATGGCCAAACAGAAGGAGGTTGAAGGACCAGTCCCAGCGAAACCTATGGCTTACTTGTGATCACATCTCCTGCAGGTGAATTACATTACACAGCCAAGTACTCTCCTATGCCCCTCTCTTCAAAGTTTCTCTTAGAATAAAATCATGAACACCTCAATTGTCACCTTCTACTGGAGAGGCAAAGAAAAAGACTGGGATGTCACAGAGCTGGGAGGAATTAAGTAGTCTTAGACCTTTGGGAATCTTTGCTCCCAGACGTAATGGACTTTCGCCACCTTTTGAAAGAAATTTGCTATGCTTGGGCTGTAAGCTTAATAGTGGTCAACCAAAGCAAATTAGAAAATATAAGTAAATAGAAATTTTAAAATGGCATTATCTATCTGAATCATGAAAGAAAAATTTGGAGTTTTATGGCAACTTGTCATATTTGACATGTGCTCACTGTAACTAACTGTCACAGTGATCACATGACTATCAGTAAAATTTGCGGGCTCACTGTTGTCTGCGAGACCCGCTCTGCGAGACAGCCCAGGACACAGGCCCCAAACAGCATATTGCTAAAGGCTAAACAACATATGCCATACCATATACCGCATCTGTTGTTAAGGGATTACATTTGAATGCTAAGGAAAGAGTTACTAAACACTGGGCTCCTACCTGCCATGTGCACAGTTACTTGTGAAGGGCTCTTCTTTACTCCCATGATCAATATCTTCTCTAGCAGGGATTGTGCAGGATACTGTCCAGCTCGATCTGCAGCACTGTAAAAACAACACAGCAACATGAGACACCCAGCCTCCCTACTGTCACAATATCTGCTGCAATATGCACAATTCAGCAGCACCTGCAAAAACAGTGAGACTGCACTCATCTGACAATATGATCTTGGTTGTGATTAGACAGTGAGTGTAGGTTGCCTGTCAATGCAGTCTTTGCTCACACTGATAGTAAACTACATTCTTACTACAGTCTGACCTCACTTGTCTCTTGTGCCTAGTTGTCTTGGAGGTTACTTGCTTCCCACGTCTTTTGCTGCCACTTGCTCTAGTAGCAAGTCTCAAATACTATCAAATAAAGCTGTGCTTGGTTATAGCACCAATACATATGACATCCCTGAACAAGCAGCCATAGAAGAAAAACCCCAAATAATATTGAGAAGTGAATTCATTGGATAAATGTGAACATCAAAATCAACCCCTATAGCACACACATAAAATGAACACAGCAAAGTGTGAAATGGATATCTCTCTACCATAATATCTCGGTGACTAACTGAAAGCTCAAACAATAACATACAATGCTATCAATGAATACCTAAAATACACAACAGTGATAGATAAACATAATGTACAAGGAAATATAGAGTAAAAACTGAATGCAGAAATGTTGATAGAGAACAACAGAGGATATAAACAGAGTCTTAGCACATACGACAATCCATAACAACTAAAAAGCCTGACAAAAGGAATTAATGGAAATAAATATGCACCAGGTGATTCTCCCAGGATTCCTTATTTTAATAATACCCCACAATATCTTACCAGGAGGAGAGGACATTCTTCTGAAACGTAAATCTCCTGTGGATGAACATGTTCTTGTAAAGGTACTGGAAGGAGTCACCATCGTCTATGAAGAGTTCGCCCACAGCGGAGCCCTAAATCAGTGGACAAGTAGATCCTAAGTCACCCTCCATTACATATTAGAATTTCCACTATTAAAACAGTAGCAAAAATTGGGTGATATAACTATCAGCAAATTAAACCCTAATACACCAGTATGGTTTGGTCCCTTTGTCTATATTTCATTCATTAGGCATAAAGAGATATGGCTAAAGAGATATAGAGAGAATGGGTGTGATATGTACAAATACTGATATCCAGATCAACAGATAAGCCTGAGATAAAGAAAGATATAACATTTACAGATACACAAAGACACTTAGATACAGACTGATATTTTTGATGATTGAGATATAGATGGACAGATATTGAGATACAGGCAGACTAAAACAAAGTTAATTTGATGTATTATTATTATTATCGCTTATTTGTAGAGCACCAACAGATTCCGCAGCGCTAGACAAATACTGATTGCGCAGATTAAAGAGAACGTGTGCAATGCCGCCCACAGCTCTTGCGCAACCAATTGCCCAAGAACTGTCAAATCACCCAGGTTGGATTAGGCCAGAGTGATATTAAACTTCCAGTTCAGAGGTGGTAGAGGTTAAATGGACATAAATTCCAAAAATATTTTTATGATTTAGCCAAAGCATACAATTTAAAAAAAGTTTCTAATTTACTTCTGTTATCAAGTTTGCTTCATCCTCTTTGGCTTTCTTTGTTGAAGTAGCAGCAATGCACAACAGGAGCTAGCTGAACCCACCAGGTGAGCCATTTACAAGTGACATAAAAGTGCAGCCACCAATCAACAGCAAGCCCCCAGAAGGGCATTGGCGTTACTGAGCCTACCCAGGTCTACTTTTCAATTAAGAATTAAAAAAACAAAGCAAATTAGATAATAGAAGTAAATTGGAAAGCTGGTTAAAATTGTATGCTCTATCTGAATCAGGAGAGAAATCGTTTCTGATATAAACAAATATTGACTTTTGAACAGATGTAGGATATTGGTGATGCTGAGGGCCATTGGATTATGCATGACACCATCAAGTGGTCTGTCCAAATGTTAGACAGAATAGAGGAGTGTGTTGCTAGGGCCAGAGTGTTAAAATCTAAGAAGAAATAATCAATTTGAGAGAATCGTAAATGGGGTGAGAGAAGAATGTGTAATCTCTGGATTCAGGGTGATGTACCCTCCATGTGTGGTGAACAGCAAGATCTCTTGTCGTTTAATGTTATTGATTACTCTAAGTGGGGTAGAAGAGGAGCAGTTAGAGTTATCTAAAAGAGGGTCCAGGGTTGCGTTGAGATCCCTTACTATAATTAGGATACTTTTAGTTTAGGGTTGTTACAAATTTATGGTGGTTTGTGTTAGGAGCGTAGATGCATACCAGGGTGACAGTGGTATTATATAGTTTACCCACTAGGATAATATATCTACCTTCACTATCTTTATGTGCATTATATAATTGGAAGGGTATTCCTTTTTTGATAAGTATTCCTACTCTGTTAGGGGCCAAATTTGTATAGGAAAGTCTTAGGTTATTTAAGCCCTTTGAGTTGACTGTGAGGATATCTAAGTTTTTCTTATCTAGATTGGACAACCAATGGGACCTTTAATTATATCTAGTAAGTAATAGTAGTAATAAAACTTAGTAACTATTAATCTGTGTGAGTGTTTATACCCTGCGAGTAAGCTATAACAATTTCTTTTGAGAGTCAGTATAGTGGCCTCGGGTAGTACTAAATTCTGCCACATGTAAATTATGAGGTGATATATGTCTTGTGTAAAGATATTTTGATGTAACCAGGTTGATATTGTACACATTTTTTATATTAAGCTAATGTTACATACCATTTGAAAAAGTAGATGTTGTGAGCCTGTATAATAATACATACAAGAAGTTCTGTCTATCCGGTAAGGAGTGGGGTTCAGGTGCTCTCCCCCGCAGGGGAGGTGTAGTAAAGTTGGGTCCATCTTTTCTCTTCTTGGATTGGACTGTCTGCCATGTTATTGCTTCTAAAGTTGAAGTATAAGGAGTCAGTTGAAGTTGTAGGTGGGCCTGGAAGTTTCAGTGGGATGCCTAGTCCTTTCGAGAGTTTGTCCAGATCTTGTGGGCCTTTATAAACAAAAGTATTTCCTTCATAAGGGATGATAAAGCCGAAGGGGAACCCCCAGCGGTACTTTATGTGTTTTTCCTGTAGGATAGTTGTAATGAAGCATGATTATCTTCTCTTCTGAATGGTGCTAGGACAGAGGTCCGGGTAGATTTGTATTGAGTGATCCAGATGAGAGATTGTGCGTGACATTCTTGCTTTTTGCCAAATTTCTTCTCTGTATAAGAATCTGAGGAATTTCATAATAACTTCCCTGGGGAGAGTGTTAGGAGGGGGTCTCAATGCCCTGTGTGCTCCCTCTATTTCGGCTGGTGGGGCTTGTGGAGCCTCTTTGACATACAGGAACAGTCCCTGGAGATAAGGCAAAAAGTTCAGCAGCTTTAACGTATCCAGGAATACCTCTGATGCAGAGGTTACTTTTTTCTGCACCTATTTTCTAGGTCTTCTATCTTCTCTTGGAGCGAATCTAGTTTTGTTTTGTGTATATTAGCTTGTGTGGAGATTGTGCCCACCATGTCACTGACAGTTTCATGTGTGTCTTCTATCTCCTCAATTCTGTTCCCCAGGTCTGTGATGTATTTGCGCATATTTGATCGTTCAGACGTGATGAGGGTCTTGAGGGAGTCAAAGTCCTCTTTGTTGTAATTTTAGCAATATCTTGCGTTGAGTTGAACCATGTATTCCAATGAAAGTGGTATGGTTGGAGATAATTCTTGTTCTGTATCATTTGCCATCCGGTAGTCTAAGGTAGATTGAGATGTATTGTCAGCCTATTGAAAAAAGGAGCTGACAGATAGTTGAGGCAGAGTGAGATTTAGGCTGCTTGTCCCACTTAGGGTGTCTTTTAGAAGCCATTGTGGCAGAATGGTTTAAGCAGGTTTTTGCAGAAAAGATGACAATAAATATTCACTCTTATTGGAGATTGCTAGGACGTTGATAAAGTAAAATCTGTGTTTAAACTTGATACAAGTTCACTGGGCTTGAGAAGCCTGTATGAGAAGATTATCTGGGGAGATATTATGTATATCTTTGTAGTCGTTTGTGAGAGAGAGCACTGTATTATAATACATGTTATTTATTCACTCACGGGGCTTATATATAAACGAGTGTATTAAATATATTAATGCTAGAGGCAGAGTTTGTTATTCCATTATGGTCGTTATGGTACTGATGCCATGAACCCACTTGCATGGGATAGTGTCTTTTATAGTGGAGAGTAGAAGTTAAGCGTACCTTTTAGCCTCTTTATGCAGTTGGCATTGCATAGTAGTCTGCCGACATCCTGGGCCTACATTTTTTTTTATCAGACCATGTGGTTTGTTTTTCAGCTGTGGTGCTCGGAATCGGTTGAGGATCGTTAGGTGTTGTTTCCGGATCTTGTTGTGCAATCCGATCCTGTCAGGGCTCGTCGCTGCATCTTTGGCACCTTTTTTTTTTTTATGCGCGGGAGTTCCGTGGTGGGCCTGAGGGTGCGCCAAGATGGCGGAGGTTCAATGTTCTTCGAGGAGAAAAAGCTCCAGCAGGAGCGTAATATCGCAGATTTCAGCCTGTTGAGGTCACAAAAGGCTCTAGGCTGTCAGCGTAGTGTGCGGAGCTGGTTGGCAGGTTACTACTTGCTCGATGGGCAGCTGTGGTCCGCTGATTGTCTTGGAGCTATGAGACTATGCAGCCATTTGCCTGATTGGTCAAGCTCCGCCTCATCAAAAACATAATTTATGCTTACCTGATAAATTCCTTTCTTCTGTAGTGTGATCAGTCCACGGGTCATCATTACTTCTGGGATATTACTCCTCCCCAACAGGAAGTGCAAGAGGATTCACCCAGCAGAGCTGCATATAGCTCCTCCCCTCTACGTCACTCCCAGTCATTCGACCAAGGACCAACGAGAAAGGAAAGGCCAAGTGTGAAGTGGTGACTGGAGTATAAATTAAAAAATATTTACCTGCCTTAAAAACAGGCGGCGGGCCGTGGACTGATCACACTACAGAAGAAAGGAATTTATCAGGGTAAGCATAAATTATGTTTTCTTCTGTTAAGTGTGATCAGTCCACGGGTCATCATTACTTCTGGGATACCAATACCAAAGCAAAAGTACACGGATGACGGGAGGGATAGGCAGGCTCTTTATACAGAAGGAACCACTGCCTGAAGAACCTTTCTCCCAAAAATAGCCTCCGATGAAGCAAAAGTGTCAAATTTGTAAAATTTGGAAAAAGTATGAAGCGAAGACCAAGTTGCAGCCTTGCAAATCTGTTCAACAGAGGCCTCATTCTTGAAGGCCCAAGTGGAAGCCACAGCTCTAGTAGAATGAGCTGTAATTCTTTCAGGAGGCTGCTGTCCAGCAGTCTCATAAGCTAAACGAATTATGCTACGAAGCCAAAAAGAAAGAGAGGTAGCGGAAGCTTTTTGACCTCTCCTCTGCCCAGAGTAAATGACAAACAGAGAAGACGTTTGTCGAAATTCCTTAGTTGCCTGTAAGTAAAATTTTAGAGCACGGACTACATCCAGGTTGTGCAGTAGACGTTCCTTCTTTGAAGAAGGATTTGGGCATAAAGAAGGAACAACAATCTCTTGATTGATATTCCTGTTAGTAACTACCTTAGGTAAGAACCCAGGTTTAGTACGCAGGACTACCTTATCCGAATGAAAAATCAAATAAGGAGAATCACAATGTAAGGCTGATAATTCAGAGACTCTTCGAGCCGAGGAAATAGCCATTAAAAATAGAACTTTCCAAGATAACAACTTTATATCAATGGAATGAAGGGGTTCAAACGGAACGCCCTGTAAAACATTAAGAACAAGGTTTAAACTCCATGGTGGAGCAACAGTTTTAAACACAGGCTTAATCCTGGCCAAAGCCTGACAAAAAGCCTGGACGTCAGGAACTTCTGACAGACGTTTGTGTAACAGAATGGACAGAGCTGAGATCTGTCCCTTTAATGAACTAGCAGATAAACCCTTTTCTAAACCTTCTTGTAGAAAAGACAATATCCTAGGAATCCTAACCTTACTCCAAGAGTAACCTTTGGATTCACACCAATATAGGTATTTACGCCATATCTTATGGTAAATCTTTCTGGTAACAGGTTTTCCTAGCCTGTATTAAGGTATCAATAACTGACTCAGAAAACCCACGTCTTGATAAAATCAAGCGTTCAATTTCCAAGCAGTCAGCTTCAGAGAAGTTAGATTTTGATGTTTGAAGGGACCCTGTATCAGAAGGTCCTGTTTCAGAGGTAGAGACCAAGGTGGACAGGATGACAAGTCCACCAGGTCTGCATACCAAGTCCTGCGTGGCCACGCAGGTGCTATTAGAATCACTGATGCTCTCTCTTGTTTGATTCTGGCAATCAATCGAGGAAGTAACGGGAAGGGTGGAAACACGTAAGCCATCCTGAAGTCCCAAGGTGCTGTCAGAGCATCTATCAGGACTGCTCCTGGATCCCTGGATCTGGACCCGTAACGAGGAAGCTTGGCGTTCTGTCGAGACGCCATGAGATCTATCTCTGGTTTGCCCCAACGTCGAAGTATTTGGGCAAAGACCTCCGGATGAAGTTCCCACTCCCCCGGATGAAAAGTCTGACGACTTAAGAAATCCGCCTCCCAGTTCTCCACTCCCGGGATGTGATTGCTGACAGGTGGGCAAGAGTGAGACTCTGCCCAGCGAATTATCTTTGATACTTCCATCATAGCTAGGGAGCTTCTTGTCCCTCCCTGATGGTTGATGTAAGCTACAGTCGTGATGTTGTCCGACTGAAACCTGATGAACCCCCGAGTTGTCAACTGGGGCCAAGCCAGGAGGGCATTGAGAACTGCTCTCAATTCCAGAATGGTTTATTGGCAGGAGACTCTCCTCCTGACTCCATTGTCCCTGAGCCTTCAGAGAATTCCAGACGGCACCCCAACCTAGAAGGCTGGCGTCTGTTGTTATAATTGTCCAGTCTGGTCTGCTGAATGGCATCCCCCTGGACAGATGTGGCCGAGAAAGCCACCATAGAAGAGAATTTCTGGTCTCTTGATCCAGATTCAGAGAAGGGGATAAGTCTGAGTAATCCCCATTCCACTGACTTAGCATGCACAGTTGCAGTGGTCTGAGGTGTAAGCGTGCAAAGGGTACTATGTCCATTGCCGCTACATTAAGCCGATTACCTCCATGCATTGAGCCACTGACGGGTGTTGAATGGAATGAAGGGTGCGGCAAGCACTTTGAAGTCTTGTTAGCCTGTCCTCTGTCAGGTAAATCTTCATTTCTACAGAATCTATAAGAGTCCCCAGGAAGGGAACTCTTGTGAGTGGAACGAGTGAACTTTTCTTTTCGTTCACCTTCCATCCATGTGACCTTAGAAATGCCAGCACTAACTCTGTATGAGACTTGGCAGTTTGAAAGCTTGAAGCTTGTATCAGAATGTCGTCTAGGTATGGAGCTACCGAGATTCCCCGCGGTCTTAGTACAGGCCAGAAGAGCACCCAGAACCTTTGTGAAGATTCTTGGAGCTGTAGCCAATCCGAATGGAAGAGCCACAAACTGGTAATGCCTGTCTAGGAAGGCAAACCTTAGGTACCGATAATGATCTTTGTGAATCGGTATGTGAAGGTAAGCATCTTTTAAATCTACAGTGGTCATGTACTGACCCTCTTGGATCATAGGTAAAATTGTCCGAATAGTCTCCATCTTGAACGATGGAACTCTTAGGAATTTGTTTAGGATCTTTAAGTCCAGGATTGGTCTGAAAGTTCCCTCTTTTTTGGGAACCACAAACAGATTTGAGTAAAAAACCCCTGTCCCTGTTCCGATCGTGGAACTGGATGGATTACTCCCATTAACAAGAGCTCTTGTACGCAGCGTAGAAACGCCTCTTTCTTTGTCTGGATTGTTGACAATCTTGACAGATGAAATCTCTCTCTTGGAGGAGAGTATTTGAAGTCCAGAAGGTATCCCTGAGATATTATCTCTAGCGCCCAGGGATCCTGAACATCTCTTGCCCAAGCCTGGGCGAAGAGAGAAAGTCTGCCCCCCACTAGATCCGATCCCGGATCGGGGGCCCTCAATTCATGCTGTTTTAGGGGCAGCAGCAGGTTTCCTAGTCTGCTTGCCCTTGTTCCAGGACTGGTTAGGTTTCCAGCCTTGTCTGTAGCGAGCAACAGCTCCTTCCTGTTTTGGCTGCAGAGGATGTTGATGCTGCTCCTGCTTTGAAATTACGAAAGGAACGAAAATTAGACTGTCTAGTCTTGGCTTTGGCTTTGTCCTGAGGCAGGGCATGGGCCTTTACCTCCTGTAATGTCAGCGATAATCTCTTTCAAACCCGGGCCCGAATAAGGTCTGCCCTTTGAAAGGTATATTAAGCAATTTAGGACTTAGAAGTAACATCAGCTGACCAGGATTTTAGCCACAGCGCCCTGCGTGCCTGAATGGCGAATCCTGAATTCTTCGCCGTAAGTTTAGTAAGATGTACTACGGCCTCCGAAATGAATGAATTAGCTAGTTTAAGGACTCTAAGCCTGTCCGTAATGTCGTCCAGAGTAGCTGAACCAATGTTCTCTTCCAGAGACTCAATCCAGAATGCCACTGCAGCCGTGATCGGCGCAATGCATGCAAGGGGTTGCAATATAAAAACCTTGTTGAACAAACATTTTCTTAAGGTAACCCTCTAATTTTTTATCCATTGGATCTGAAAAAGCACAGCTATCCTCCACCGGGATAGTGGTACGCTTAGCTAAGGTAGAAACTGCTCCCTCCACCTTAGGGACCGTTTGCCATAAGTCCCTTGTGGTGGCGTCTATTGGAAACATTTTTCTAAATATCGGAGTGGGTGAGAACGGCACAACCGGGTCTATCCCACTCCTTAGTAACAATTTCAGTAAGTCTCTTAGGTATAGGAAAAACCTCAGTACTCCGTCGGTACCGCAAATTATTTATCCAACCTACACATTTTCTCTGGTATTGCAACTGTGTTACAATCATTCAGAGCCGCTAACACCTCCCCTAGTAATACACGGAGGTTTTCCAGTTTAAATTTAAAATTTGAAATATCTGAATCCAGTCTGTTTGGATCAGAACCTGTCACCCACAGAATGAAGCTCTCCGTCCTCATGTTCTGCCACCTGTGACGCAGTGTCTGACATGGCCCTAATATTATCAGCGCACTCTGTTCTCACCCCAGAGTGATCACGCTTACCTCTTAGCTCTGGTAATTTAGCCAAAACCTCAGTCATAACAGTAGCCATATCCTGTAATGTGATTTGTAATGGCCGCCCAGATGTACTCGGCGCTACAATATCACGCACCTCCCTCTGAGCGGGAGATGTAGGTACTGACACGTGAGGCGAGTTAGTCGGCATAACTCTCCCCTCGTTGTTTGGTGAAATTTGTTCAATTTGTACAGATTGACTTTTATTTAAAGTAGCATCAATACAGTTAGTACATAAATTTCTATTGGGCTCCACTTTGGCATTGCAACAAATGACACAGGTATCATCCTCTGAATCAGACATGTTTAACACACTAGCAAATAAACTTGTATTAAAACGTACTGTGCCTTTAAGAAGCACAGAAGATCTATGACAGTTGAAAATTAATAAATTGAAACAGTTATAGCCTCAATCCTTGTAAATAACACAACTTTAGCAAAGGTTTAATCCCATTAGCAAAGATAACAAATTCTGAAAGCAGGAAACAAATTACAGAATAAACGTTTTTTATCTCAGTCAAACTATAATTCTCACAGCTCTGCTGAGAGAAATTACCTCCCTCAAAATAAGTTTTGAAGACCCCTGAGCTCTGTAGAGATGAACCGGATCATGCAGGGAATACAATGAGTTTGCTGACTGAAATATTTGATGTGTAGTAAAAGCGCCAAAAAAACGGCCCCTCCCCCCTCACACACAGCAGTGAGGGAGAACAGAAACTGTCAGAAAACAGATTAAGCAACTGCCAAGTGGAAAAATAGTGCCCAAACATTTATTCACTCAGTACCTCAGTAAATGAAAACGATTTTACATTCAGCAAAAACGTTAAACATAATCTCTAGTTATTAAACAGCTTTATGTATTTCTTACAGTGTAATTCTAGTGAAGTACCATTCCCAGAATACTGAAGTGTAAAGTATACATACATGACATTATATCGGTATGGCAGGATTTTCTCATCAATTCCCATTGTCAGAAAATAAAAACTGCTACATACCTCTATGCAGATTCATCTGCCCGCTGTCCCCTGATCTGAAGTTTACCTCTCCTCAGATGGCCGAGGAACAGCAATATGATCTTAACTACTCCGGCTAAAATCATAACAAAAACTCGGGTAGATTCTTCTTCAAACTCTGCCAGAGAGATAATAACACACTCCGGTGCTATTTTAAAATAACAAACTTTTGATTGAAGATATAAAACTAAGTATAATCACCTTAGTCCTCTCACACATCCTATCTAGTCGTTGGGTGCAAGAGAATGACTGGGAGTGACGTAGAGGGGAGGAGCTATATGCAGCTCTGCTGGGTGAATCCTCTTGCACTTCCTGTTGGGGAGGAGTAATATCCCAGAAGTAATGATGACCCCGTGGACTGATCACACTTAACAGAAGAAAGTATTTTTTTTTTATCCCAAAGTTAACTTATATATAATGAAGAATGAGTTACTACCAGTATGGGGATATTCAATCTCAGTAAGGAATCATTAAATAGGGAACATGAACAAATTTTAGGCAAGGGGTTGTCATTTGCTCCGACAAATGGACTAAATAAATTTGATTTGGATTTAGATTTGGATGCACACAAATTTGTTAGAAAACTCACGGTTAAAAAATGGTTTCTAAAAACAGGTGCCCAAAAGGCAGCCTCTAACACTCTGGTATCTGATAAATTTACACATACAAATCTCAGAGAAAAATCAAATTTTACCCTAAAAATGAAAAAGGTCCTATTTTAGAGTCATTCGAAAAGCTAATACTTAGAGATATTGAAAATCTGTCTGATAAAAAACTTAGGCCAACTAATAATAATTTAACCAAAACCCAACAGAGAATTATTAAAGAATTAGAAGATAACAAAAATATTACCATCAAACCCGCCGACAAGGGCGGCGGGATTGTAATTATGGACAGTGAGGACTATCTAAGAATGTGTAATGATATTGTTACAGACCTACAAACTTACAAAAAATTATCTAATGATCCAACAAGCAAGTATAAGCTAAGTTTAACATCCATTCTTGACAAAACTGAAAAGGAAGGAATTCTAAATCACAAAGAACGAGAATACCTCTTACCTAAATATCCTAAAATATCTCTGCTTTACTGTCTGCCAAAAAAGAGCATGAAATCTCCTCCAGGCAGGCCTATCATTTCAGGCCTGGGCTCTTTAACTGCTAATTTATCGGAGTATTTAGATATTCATTTGCAAAAGTTTGTCAGATTACTTCCATCCTTTTTGAAAGATTCCACAGATGTTTTAAATTTAATACAAGATATAGCGTGGCAGGATGACTATTTATTGGCATCCTGCGACGTTGCATCTCTATACACATGCATTGACCACAAAGATGGACTAAAAGCCATTAACTTTTATTTAGAACAAGATGAGATGTTAAAATATGAACAGAAGTCCAAGTTATGCCAATTTATTTATGGGGCATTGGGAATATCATTTTTTACAAAAATACACTTGGAGCAGGCCTGGTGTCCTATAGGATATATATCAATGACATTTTCATTGTTTGGAAGGGCAGTAGTTCATCCCTTGATGATTTTTTAAAGATATGAATTTTAATGAAGTTAATTTGAAATTTACATGTGTTAGTGATAAATTAAGTATCAATTTTCTAGATTTGGAAATTTTTGTAAAAGATAGTAAGCTTAATGCTAGAACTTTTTTCAAGCAAGTGGATGCTAATAGTTACATACATTTTACAAGCTGCCATCATAAAAAATGGATAGATAATATCCCGAAAAGGCCAGTTCCTGCGCATCCGTAAAAACTGTACAAATATAATAGACTTTGACAATCAGTCAGAATTAATTAAACAAAAATTTCTAACTAAAGGCTATAAGGAATGTGATATAGATAGAACACTAAAAGAAGTTAGATCAGTAGATAGAAATTCTCTATTGGAAAATAAAAATAAAAATAAAAAGACCATTCCACCACTAACAGAAGTAGATAAAAAGGAGTCTGTATTTATTCCATTTATTACAAATTTCAGCCAAAATAAATTTTTTAATTGAAAGAATACTTAAGAAATATTTGAGATTGTTAAGAAATGACGAAATATTAGGTCCCATCCTTACGTTAAATCCGCAAGTAGTATATAAAAAAGCCCGAAATTTAAAATCCATTCTAGCTCCCACAGAGAATAAAAAGAAAAAGACAATTATAAATAATTCAGATCAAATTGACATAAGGGGCAATCACATACAAGGCTTCTATCCATGTCCCACTTGTAAATCTTGTGAACATTCAAGTAAAAGTAAAGAATTTAAATCAAATGTAACTGGAAAAACATACAAAATTAAAGATCTAATTAGATGTTCAGATAGTTGTATTATCTATATTATTCAGTGTAAATGTGGGTTACAGTATACTGGAGAGACCTCAAGACCCCTATGCACCCGCATTAGGGAGCATATGTGGTCTATAGAAAACTTTACACATAAAAGGAATAAGGATCTTCCTATAGCAAAACATTTTGGCTTATGTAATAATGGCAATTTGGACCATTTTTCTTTTTTAGGAATAGAAAAAGTAAAAAGAAAATGGAGAGGAGGTAATATTCAAAATGATCTTCTGAAAAGGGAAAGCAAATGGATCTTTGACTTGAAGACACTTCAACCTTATGGCCTAAATATTGATTTTGATATTGGGTGTTTTTTAAATGGCTAATGTTAGGATGAGAGTAATTTTGATACTGGTCATGTCTCAAACAACTATAATATGAGAGTATTTTTATACTATATCTGTGTTTTACAATTATAAGTGCTTTTTATATCTATCGGTTATCAATGGTCACGGATCAACCTAAATATGAGTTATATTATATATACATTTGTTTTAAATTTATTGAATATTTTTTTTTTTTTATTGTATTTTTCATCAATTTTTATATGCAAGGTTTTTTCTATACAGGAATTGTCTATAAGAATAATATAGTCTCAAAACATTTTTATATATATTTTTTTGTATATATATTTTTATAAATATTTTTATACATATTTTTTATACATATTTTTTATATAATCTTTATGCGTTTTTTATCTAGAGTCTAAATTCTGTGCACACAAGTTTTTGCACAACAAAATGTGTATCCAAACATCTGCATGTGTTTAAAAATCTGCATAGATTATTCATCTAAGATAGCCGCAGAGTATTAGTAGCGGCATTATATATTTATGTGTCTTGTATATTAATTTATGTCCATACACGTTGAAGTTATATGATGTTAAAAGTTGCGGTTTGACATCTTTATGTTTGAATTTTTTTTTGTATATATGTGCTATTAATTACGCCCATATTATGTATGCCCATTGTGCTTAACCTATAGAATTGCAGTATAGGCTATATATAGCAAAATCTGAGTCCGGTTATGAGCTTGAAAAAGACCCTGAGCGGGTTGAAACGCGTTGCTCTGTATCCTCTGTTATTTTGTCCCTCTAAGGCTTCCGTAGGTTTGGATATCAGCTACCTGCTTGCAAAGGTGATCGCGGAGTCACATTACACGTCGACCTATCACCATCTTCAAACAGTTTGTCTGAGTGGGTGCCACCATTTCTCGGAGAGTAAGCCTGAAAGAGGAGTTTATTCGTCACATCACCAATTCCGGTGTAAGTAAAAGTGTGGACCTTTTATTGTTGCCTCTTTTTGCCGTTTCATCGGTCCCTTGTCTCGTTCCAGCTGGACCAAAAATTCGATCCTGGGCTTCACAAGACCTATCATCTGACGACCATTTGATTCAAGCGACCATCTAATCCTTTCACAAGCTGTTTTTAACAAGTTGTTCTTTTTAGTAACTGTTGCTTATTGTATACTACACATGTAATTGCGCCTGATCAGCACATTTGTCACTTTGTATTTTTTTATATATGGGATAATCAATTTTGTTATTAAATATATGCAGAGTACTGCACATTGTTTAATTTGTGTCTTATCACACTTATTGTCTGCATGTTATTAAACACACGCATAGTATTGCACATTTTAACACAGTTTTGGTTTGATTTGTGTTTGCACATTATTTGCACATTATTTAAATTACATACGCCTAGATTTAGAGTTCTGCGGCCAAAGGGGTGCTTTAGCTACGCGTGCTTTTTTCCCCCCCGCACCTTTAAATACCGCTGGTATTTAGAGTTCACAGAAGGGCTGCGTTAGGCTCCAAAAAGGGAGCGTATAGCATAATTTACCGCCACTGCAACTCTAAATACCAGCAGTGCTTATGGACGCGGCCAGCTTCAAAAACGTGCTCGTGCACGATTCCCCCATAGGAAACAATGGGGCAGTTTGAGCTGAAAAAAAACCTAACACCTGCAAAAAAGCAGCGTTCAGCTCCTAACGCAGCCCCATTGTTTCCTATGGGGAAACACTTCCTAAGTCTGCACCTAACACCCTAACATGTACCCCGAGTCTAAAAACCCCTAACCTTACACTTATTAACCCCTAATCTGCCGCCCCCGCTATCGCTGACCCCTGCATATTTTTTTTAACACCTAATCTGGCGCTCCGTACACCGCCGCAACCTACATTATAACTATGTACCCCTAATCTGCTGCCCCTAACACCGCCGACCCCTATATTATATTTAATAACCCCTAATCTGCCCCCCCCAACGTCGCCGCTACCTACCTACAATTATTAACCCCTAATCTGCCGACCGGACCTCACCGCTACTATAATAAAGTTATTAACCCTTAATCCGCCTCACTCCCGCCTCAAAAACCCTATAATAAATAGTATTAACCCCTAATCTGCCCTCCCTAACATCGCCGACACCTAACTTCAAGTATTAACCCCTAATCTGCCGACCAGACCTCGCAGCTACTCTAATAACTGTATTAACCCCTAAAGCTAAGTCTAACCCTAACACTAATACCCCCCCTAAGTTAAATATAATTTTATTCTAACGAAATAAATTAAATCTTATTAAATAAATTATTCCTATTTAAAGCTAAATACTTACCTGTACAATAAACCCTAATATAGCTACAATATAAATAATAATTATATTGTAGCTATTTTAGGATTAATATTTATTTTACAGGCAACTTTGTATTTATTTTAACCAGGTACAATAGCTATTAAATAGTTAATAACTAATTAATAGCTACCTAGTTAAAATAAATAAAAAATTACCTGTAAAATAAATCCTAACCTAAGTTACAATTAAACCTAACACTACACTATCAATAAATTAACTAAACTATCTACAATTATCTACAATTAAATACAAATAAATACAATAACTAAAGTACAAAAAATAAAAAATAAACTAAGTTACAAAAAATAAAAAAATTATTTACAAACATTATAAAAATATTACAACAGTTTTAAGCTAATTACACCTACTCTAAGCCCCCTAATAAAATAACAAAGCCCCCCAAAATAAAAAAATGCCCTACCCTATTCTAAAATAAAAATTGTAAAGCTCATTTACCTTACCAGCCCTTAAAAGGGCCTTTTGCGGGGCATGCCCCAAAGAATTCTGCTCTTTTGCCTGTAAAAAAACCCATACAATACCCCCCCCACATTACAACCCACCACTCACATACCCCTAATCTAACCCAAACCCCCCTTAAATAAACCTAACACTAAGCCCCTGAAGATCTCCCTACCTTGTCTTCACCACGCCGGGTATACCCGATCCGTCCAGAAGAGGGTCCGAAGTCGTCATCGTATCCGGCAAGAAGAGCTCCTCCAGAGGGTCCAAAGTCTTCCTCCTATCCGGGCAGAAGAGGACATCCGGACAGGCAGACATCTTGATCCAAGCGGCATCTTCTATCTTCTTCCATCCGGTGCGGAGCGGGTCCATCTTCAAGCAGCCGACGCGGAGCCATCCTTCTTCACCGACGTCCTAAGTCCGAATGAAGGTTCCTTTAAGGGACGTCATCCAAGATGGCTTCCCTCGAATTCCGATTGGCTGATAGGATTCTATCAGCCAATCGGAATTAAGGTAGGAATAATCTGATTGGCTGATGGAATCAGCCAATCCGATTGAACTTCAATCGGATTGGCTGATCCAATCAGCCAATCAGATTGAGCTTGCATTCTATTGGCTGATCGGAACAGCCAATAGAATGTGAGCTCAATCTGATTGGCTGATTGGATCAGCCAATCCGATTGAACTTCAATCTGATTGGCTGATTCCATCAGCCAATCAGATTATTCCTACCTTAATTCTATCAGCCAATCGAAATTCGAGGGACGCCATCTTGGATGACGTCCCTTAAAGGAACCTTCATTCGTCGTTAGTCCGTCGGTGAAGAAGGATGGCTCCGCATCGGCTGCTTGAAGATGGTCCCACTCCGCGCCGGATGGAAGAAGATGCCGCCTGGATGAAGATGTTTGCCGGTCCGGATGTCCTCTTCTTGCCCGATAGGATGAAGACTTTGGACCCTCTGGAGGAGCTCTTCTTGCCGGATACGATGAAGACTTCGGACCCTCTTCTGGACGGATCGGTGATACCCGGCGTGGTGAAGACAAGGTAGGGAGATCTTCAGGGGCTTACTGTTAGGTTTATTTAAGGGGGGTTTGGGTTAGATTAGGGGTATGTGGGTGGTAATGTTGGGGGGGTATTGTATGTTTTTTTTTACAGGCAAAAGAGCAGAATACTTTGGGGCATGCCCCGCAAAAGGCCCTTTTAAGGGCTGGTAAGGTAAAAGAGCTTTACAATTTTTATTTTAGAATAGGGTAGGGCATTTTTTTTATTTGGGGGGCTTTGTTATTTTATTATTGGGCTTAGAGTAGGTGTAATTAGCTTAAAACTGTTGTAATATTTTTATAATGTTTGTAAATTATTTTTTTATTTTTTCTAACTTAGTTCTTTTTTTATTTTTTGTACTTTAGTTATTGTATTTATTTGTATTTAATTGTAGATAATTGTAGATAGTTTAGTTAATTTATTTATTGATAGTGTAGTGTTAGGTTTAATTGTAACTTAAGTTAGGATTTATTTTACATGTAATTTTTTATTTATTTTAACTAGGTAGCTATTAATTAGTTATTAACTATTTAATAGCTATTGTACCTGGTTAGAATAAATACAAAGTTGCCTGTAAAATAAATATTAATCCTAAAATAGCTACAATATAATTATTATTTATATTGTAGCTATATTAGGGTTTATTGTACAGGTAAGTATTTAGCTTTAAATAGGAATAATTTATTTAATAAGATTTAATTTATTTCGTTAGAATAAAATTATATTTAACTTAGGGGGGGTGTTAGTGTTAGGGTTAGACTTAGCTTTAGGGGTTAATACAGTTATTAGAGTAGCGGCGAGGTCCGGTCGGCAGATTAGGGGTTAATACTTGAAGCTAGGTGTCGGCGATGTTAGGGAGGGCAGATTAGGGGTTAATACTATTTATTATAGGGTTTTTGAGGCGGGAGTGAGGCGGATTAGGGGTTAATAACTTTATTATAGTAGCGGTGAGGTCCGGTCGGCAGATTAGGGGGTTAATAATTGTAGGTAGGTAGCGGCGACGTTGGGGGGGCAGATTAGGGGTTAATAAATATAGGGTCGGCGATGTTAGGGGCAGCAGATTAGGGGTACATAGGGATAATGTAGGTGGCGGCAGTGTACGGTCGACAGATTAGGGGTTAATACTTGAAGTTAGGTGTCGGCGATGTTAGGGAGGGCAGATTAGGGGTTAATACTATTTATTATAGGGTTTTTGAGGCGGGAGTGAGGCGGATTAGGGGTTAATAACTTTATTATAGTAGCGGTGAGGTCCGGTCGGCAGATTAGGGGTTAATAATTGTAGGTAGGTAGCGGCGACGTTGGGGGGGCAGATTAGGGGTTAATAAATATAATATAGGGGTCGGCGATGTTAGGGGCAGCAGATTAGGGGTACATAGGGATAATGTAGGTGGCGGCGGTGTGCGGTCGGCAGATTAAAGGCGGTGTGGGGGGGCCTCGGTTTAGGGGTACATAGGTAGTTTATGGGTGTTAGTGTACTTTAGAGCACAGTAGTTAAGAGCTTTATGAACCGGCGTTAACCCAGAAAGCTCTTAACTCCTGGCTTTTCTCTGTGGCTGGAGTTTTGTCGTTAGATTTCTAACGCTCACTTCAGCCAAGACTCTAAATACCGGCGTTAGAAAGATCCCATTGAAAAGATAGGATACGCAAATGGCGTAGGGGGATCTGCGGTATGGAAAAGTCGCGGCTGGAAAGTGAGCGTTAGACCCTTTCCTGACTGACTCCAAATACCAGCGGGCGGCCAAAACCAGCATTAGGACCCCCTAACGCTGGTTTTGACGGCTAACGCAGAACTCCAAATCTAGGCGATAGTTTTTTATATTCATCACACTATTTTAAGCTGTATAGCGCCTATGATATTTGAATTTGTTGGTTCTTTCTATATACCAATTTTTTCCTTTTCACTTCACAATAGACAATGCGACTTAAGTGATGTAATTTAAACCCTTTTTTGGCGCGCTTGGCAAATGCAATGTGCTTGGTAGCATTATAAAATCTACTTTTAACTTTTTAAATCTACAATTACTACTTTTTGGGTGCTTTTTTGATTGCTTAATATGAGCAGTATATTGCGTGCGCACTTACAGGCGCAAAAATAAATAATATATAAATATAAATTGCTATTTCAAATTGGATAAAATTGAGCCTTTAATAGATTAAAAGCATTTTTTAAACGTTTTCTCACTGTTTGAGAAAACACCGTTTTCCGATTTGGCAAGATTTACATCTGAAATCAAGAACAGTGTGGACACATCCGATATCACCTTTTACTATGGGATTTTAACAGTTCTCATACTGTAAATCGTTAAAGTACTAAGTTATGAGGTTTAAAATATTGCCAACATTTCCAAACATCACTAAACAGAACAGCGTCTGTCTTTGCCTGATAATATTAAGTTACTGTAAGAAGATGGTGATACATTGTTCTAGATATTGTAACCCATGATTATTCAAAACATAATTTTTGGGACTTTTTGAAAAATCTGCGGAAAAAATTAAATTAATATATGAGTGCTGTAAATTACAATCACATATATGTGAATGTGAAAAAAAGAAACATTGAATGTGATTGTAAAAACGCCATTTTTAGTTTTGTGGTCGTGATTTCTGCTATCCCGCTGGTAAAATATAATGCAGATGTAAAAAGTGTGTTAAACGAAAGCCAATGCGAGATTTTGTGAATCAATATTTGTACCTGCTGATTATAATAAACTATGTAAACTTGACCTAATTGTGTGGTTCCTCATTTAGAGCTATATGAGTTTTTGCTCCAGTTAATGATATTTACCTTGGAGTCCAGAGCTACGTGCAACTCATAAGGAAAGTTATCCATCCATTCTGTAGACTTGCCAGCTCTGATGTACATGGGGATGATGGAACCTCCTCGTTGATACACTGGGATCTATGCAATGGAAAAAGGATAGAATTCAAAGCCTACACAGCTTATACAAGCTGCATGTAAAAATACACAATTACTCAGCTCACAATCTTCTGGAAGTAATAGGGAGTTCTGTATGTTGAGAGTTTTACATGGTGATACCACAGAGCTCTTAAAGTCTAGCGTGCCGCATCTTTATGCCAATAGCGGGGGTCTTGGGCCCTATTTTCTAAAGTTCTCCGCTGGTGCTATGAGGGTCTTTCATGCAATTCTTTAAAGGCAAATATTACCTTAAAAGCTGTGTATCTCCCTAAGGGGCGTACCCTACATTTTTGTATGTGAAAGTGAGACAAATACATTACAGAAAAGTGTTTAATAAAATTAGCATCGTAAAATGTGTATTGAAAGTTAGAAGAAAAAAAAATATTGTAATCAAAGTACGCTTTTCAAATTCATAATCGTGCAGCAACTTAGGCAGTCCCCCAGGAGCCAGTCGGAGCAGTGGATTGCAGTGACAAGCAGTCACTGATACAATGTGACAACAAATGATTGGAATCAATGGCTGTCTGCACTACCTGTGCTCTTCTCTTTCCTAAGTGTGATCTGAGGTGAGAGAGGCATAGAGATCAGTCCCACAAAGTTTTCATTCAGATTTAATTAAAAAAAATCTTTGATTGTAAAAACAATAACCCTTTAGGTGCTGAGTCAGTCTTATTGCTGTGATAACTCTGATTAGTACAATACTACTGTTCAGTACTTTTGGGGATAGATTTTTTTATTAAAATTTAAAAATGTTTGTCTTTTTTTTAAACACATTTTAAGTTTTTAACCTTTTCCTGCGGTTTCTGATCACCACACTCTAATATTCAAAACCTCTCAGGTGAGATCCTCCAGCCCTGAGAGATCCCTAGTGAAATTTTCAAAAGGCAGATTTTGCTTTACTTCTCCAAGGGGCGTTCCCTGGATTTCTGTAAATGAAGGAGAGACAAGCCCAGTCCAATATAGCACTGCATGACATGACAGCTCTGCTGCAGTTACATTTAATGTTTCTATTTTATATCACTTTATACTTCAGATTAAATTGTAGTATATTTAAACTTTGCACTTTCTATTTAGTATTTTATTTTGTATACAGCAGTGTATTTAGGATTGTGATTTTAAATTCTGATTATAGTACCGACTTCACAGAGGCAGAACTCACTGAATTTTCTAAGAAAAGGGGAGGAACCTGAAAATCCCAGAGAGATGCCTTCCATAGAAAGTAATGAAGCTTTTTGGGATACAAAATTTCACATGGGAGAGAGAAGGTAACTGGAGAACCCCTGGGGCTGATATAAAGGCTCAGTTTGCATCAATTACAAATTATTGTTTTCAATACAATATAACTTGCTTTTATCTAGTTTTCAGAAAATTACACCCCTGACCAGAACATCCGTGTAAATGAATACCTGATGAAATGTAAGGGACGTTTGCGTTCACGCTATGGAATAAAATTTTAGAAACTGTGCGAATGCACTACAGGTTATACCTGGGCATTTTCCATTTATAAAGGGAATGATAGCCATCTCGATCTACCTGGTTGTCCAGATTCTATGGGCACAAATGGCAAGATTGTGTGGGATCTCCTCCCACCCTTGATGAACAAAGACAACCATCTATATGTAAACAACTACTACAGTAGCATAGATTTGTATAAAAAATATGTTATTTTGAAACCCTAGCCTGGTTCTTTAAGTCAACTAAGAAAAGTCTAGCTTTAATAACACTGCAATCACTACTAGCATATGGTGCTCAAAGCACATACATTCCCTTCAAGCTAAAGATATGATTTCTTTAGACCATGAGCAACTGTAGTAGCTCTCGTTATGCAATGTGTGTCACATATTAATGTCCTTCATAAGATACAATAACATGTTATAATCTTCCCTTCAGATTTAAGGAATATTTTTAAAGCAATTTGGACCCAAATAGCAAATCAGAGCAGACAAACTAAAAGCAGTAAATTTAATATTATCCCTCACTTATAAAAATCATTGATTCTGCTGTAGAGGGTTACTGTACACTAACCTCTTCCAGGGTGACTCTTATTTTCCGTTTGTGTGGTCCCTTGACACATTTGTATTTTCGGAAGTCATACCAGAGCTGCATAGGTATGAAACAGAAGATTAAAGTAAGTATTATAAATTCACACACATTAAACACTGTGATGAAATGATACCCGATCTGTGATGTTTTAATCACATGCCTAGGCATTATATAAAGTATAATGTGGTGTAACTGCACAAAAATGTATAGAGACTATCTTGACTTCCTGTAGAGCAAGTTAGAATATTACACTGAAAATTACATACTTTGGGGTAGATTTATTAAAAGTCTGGTCAAATGCTTGTGCAATGCCGCCCCCTGCTAAATGGCGGCCAATCGGCCGCTAGCAGGGGCTGTCAATCATCCTGTTCGTATTGTATCAGGATGATTTTAATGGTGGCGGACAAGTTAAGGAGCAGCGGTCCTATGACCACTGCTTAATAAATGGAGCCCTTTATCTCATAAGCTATAGTGCTCAACAGATGTGTCCCCACATACTCTGGTGAATTTCAGGTTTGGTTAGATAAAAAAAAAAAGGTAATCAGAAAAAGATGACACCAGAATGAGGAACCACTTATTGGCCAGATTACAAGTGGAGCGTTATTTAACGTTCCTGCTTGCGTGCTAACTCCGCTAGAAGTAATCTTTTTGCACGCGTTGGGTAGCGCTTGTAGCACAAGTTGAAAGTAAACAGTTTTCGCACATGCTAAACATTCTAGCGCAAATCGCAATTGCGCTCAAGCAATATGAGTGGTAAGCCTGACGCATGTAAACACCTGCGATAAACCCCTTTTAGCTTGCGTGTAACTGTTAGCGCTTTACACGTAATCTGGCCCTATATTGTGAAATAATAAAGTCTGCAGAAAGTAGTTTTTCTGGCTGTGTTTTTTTCCTGGGATAGCAATATCTTACCTCTTCATACCCTGGAAACAGCATGTGCACAACAGATGCTCCAGATTCAACCACTGGAACAACCATCAAAGCATTTCCTAAGAAAAACAATGTGTCAGTCTCTGCACTGAAAAAGTAGTTAATATTCAAGAATTCTACATATCTTGGACATCTGAGAATGTATTTAAGCACATATAAATAAATGCATATATGTATGCAAAAGGCCCTTACCAAAAAATAAATAAAAAATAAAAAGTTCCTGGGGAAGATGAGGTACTCAAAGTTTAAGGTACTCAAACCAATGTCTCTGCTTTTACACACCGAACTTAGACATAAACGTGTATATATTTTGACATTTAATTTCCCTACGGCTAGATTATGAGTTTTGCGTTAAACTGAAAAAGCAGTGTTAACAGGTCCTAACGCTGCTTTTTCACTACCGCTGCTATTACGAATCTTGCAGGTATAGGTGTACCGCACACTTGTTTGGCCTTACCGCAAACCGAATTACATAAACTTCGTAAACCCTTTTTTCTAGAGGACTTCCATAGCGCCGGTATTACGAGTCTGTCCTGGGAGGCCAAAAAGTGAGCAGTACACCCTCTACCGACAAGATCAATAACGCATTCTAAAGTCAGTAGTTATGAGTTTTACACTACAACGCCGTAGCATAAAATTCATAACTAAAGTGCTAAAAAGTACACTAACACCCATAAACTACCTATTAACCCCTAAACCGAGGCCCCCCGCATCGCAAACACTATAATAACATTTTTAACCCCTAATCTGCCGCTCCGGACATCGCCTCCACTATAATAAACATATTAACCCCTAAACCGCCACACTCCTGCCTCACAAACACAAGTTAAATAATATTAACCCCTAATCTTCCGCCCCTAACATCGCCGCCACCTACATTATATTTATTAACACCTAATCTGCCGCCCCCAACGTCGCTGCCACGATATTAAATTTATTAACCCCTAAACCTAAGTCTAACCCTAACACCCCCTAATTTAAATATAATTTAAATAAATCTAAATAAAATTACTATCATTAACTACATTATTCCTATTTAAAACGAAATACTTACCTATAAAATAAACCCTAAGCTAGCTACAATATAACTAATAGTTACATTGCAGTTATCTTAGGTTTTATTTTTATTTTACAGGCAAGTTTGTATTTATTTTAACTAGGTAGAATAGTTACTAAATAGTTATTAACTATTTAATAACTACCTAGCTAAAATAAATACAAATTGACCTGTAAAATAAAACCTAACCTAAGTTACAATAACACCTAACACTACACTATAATTAAATCAATTCCCTACATTAAATAATAAATTAAATTAGCTAAATCACACAAAACCCCCCCACTAAATTACAGAAAATAAAAAACAAATTACAGATCTTTAAACTAATTACACCTAATCTAATAGCCCTATCAAAATAAAAAAATCCCCCCAAAATAAATAAAAAAATCTAACCTAAACTAAACTACCAATAGCTCTTTAAAGGGCCTTTTGCGGGTCATTGACCCAAAGAAATCAGCTCTTTTTCCTGTAAAAAAAAAATACAAACACCCCCCCCCCCCCCAACAGTAAAACCTACCACCCACACAATTAGCATTTAGCTCTATTGCAGTCCCAAAGCCCTAAGCTAAAAAATAAACCCATCCAACCCACCCTTAAATAAATCCTAACACTAACCCCCGAAGATTCACTTAACGGGAGAAGTCTTCATCCAAGCGGCAAGATGTGGTTCTCCAGACAGGCAGAAGTGGTCCTCCAGACAGGCAGAAGTCTTCATCCAGACGGCATCTTCTATCTTCATCCTTCCAGCGCGGAGCAGGTCCATCTTCAAGACATCCGACGCGTAGCATCCTCTTCTTCCGACGGACTAACGATGAATGAAGGTACCTTTAAATGATGTCATCCAAGATGGTGTCCCTAAGATTCCTATTGGCTGATAGAATTTTATCAGCCAATCGGAATTAAGGTAGAAAAAATCCTATTGGCTGATTGAATCAGTCAATAGGATTGAGCTCGCAATCATATTGGCTGATCCAATCAGCCAATAGGATTTTTTCTACCTTAATTCTGATTGGCTGATAGATTCCGATTGACTGATAGAATTCTAAGGGATGCCATCTTGGATAAAAATTACAAAATAAATCCTAACTACCATAAAAATTAAAAATAAAACAACAACAAAAAAAACTTACCTATAAAAATAAATTAAAACTATTCTTACCTTTAAAAACCCCCTCTAAGATTACTAAAAAAAAACAACTAACATTACAAAAAATAAAAAACCCTAACATTACAAAAAAAAAAACATTATTATTATTATTACTACAGTAAAAAAAAGTAATTACCCAAAAAATAAAAGAATTAAGCCTATTCTAATACCTCTTAAAGTAAAGGTAAACTTCGCCTGTTTCGATTAGTGGCAATGTAAATACTTATAAAATTAGAGGAACTTTAATTCATAATTTTAATTATTTTATTATATTTACCGAGTTATAAGCCTGTTTGTTTGCAATTCCGAATCGTTTCCAAACAGCCCGTTTTTTTTTGGGGGGGGGGGGGGGGTTTGGTCCAGTCACGTTCTTGAACCAGCCAATAGTGAGTCTGGCCGTTAGGCGGCCGTCATTTGACGTCAGAACAATGCTGTAAGTTGTGCGCATGCGTTGGCATTATTTCCTTATACTTCCTACCCGGGCTTGCTCCAGTTTAGCGCATGCGCAATTAGGAAAGAGACCAGCAAACATTGACTCCGTCCTCTATTTAAAAACAAATTGAAACAGTTACTGCGGCTTCAACCTGTTTTGTTACATATCGAACAAGCGCTTCACTTTCTTTTCATTCTATCGCAAGTAAGTCCTTTTTTTTAAGTTTGCAAACACTTTAACTCACGCAGGCGCAAATAGAAGAGAAGCCGAGGTGTGCGCATGCGCACTTTGTCAGGCAATCGAGAACGCGCATTTGATGTACGTATAGAGCGGGTGGGACCGCCCTGTACGTAAGAGACTGTAAAATCCGGAAATTGATGGAGGGAGGAGCGAAGACCAGCAAAATACGTAAAAATCATTAGTTATAAATACAATAATACAGATTGAAATAATTTTTAAAAAAATAGCGATCACACTATATAGTATGTCATGAAAACCCACCACTAAACCCTCTAACATTACACCCCCCAAAATAAAAAAAACCTATCTAAAAAAAACTAAATTACAAAGTGCCCTGAAAGGGCATTTGGTTGGGCATTGCCATTAAAAGGGCATTCAGCTCTTTTTCTGCCCCAAAAAATAAAATCTATAATCCCCCCCTACAAACAAAAACCTAACACTAACCCCAAAGATTGTACTCTACGATGATGGTGGCGACGCTATATCTTCTTATCTTCATCCATGGGAAGTAAATGTGCATACTCATCTGGTCTATTTATAAAGTAATGGGAAGTGCATGTGTGTACTCATCTGGTCTATTTATAAGGTAATGGGAAGTGCATGTGTGTACTCATCTGGTCTATTTATAAAGTAATAGGAAGTGCATGTGTGTACTCATCTGGTCTATTTATAAAGTAATAGGAAGTGCATGTGTGTACTCATCTGGTCTATTTATAAAGTAATGGGAAGTGCATGTGTGTGCTCATCTGATCTATTTATAAAGTAATGGGAAGTGCATGTGTGTACTCATCTGGTCTATTTATAAAGTAATAGGAAGTGCATGTGTGTACTCATCTGGTCTATTTATAAAGTAATAGGAAGTGCATGTGTGTACTCATCTGGTCTATTTATAAAGTAATGGGAAGTGCATGTGTGTGCTCATCTGATCTATTTATAAAGTAATGGGAAGTGCATGTGTGTACTCATCCGGTCTATTTATAAAGTAATGGGAAGTGCATGTGTGTACTCATCCAGTCTATTTATAAAGTAATGGGAAGTGCATGTGTGTACTCATCCGGTCTATTTATAAAGTAATGGGAAGTGCATGTGTGTACTCATCTGGTCTATTTATAAAGTAATGGGAAGTGCATGTGTGTACTCATCTGGTCTATTTATAAAGTAATGGGAAGTGCATGTGTGTACTTATCTGGTCTATTTATAAAGTAATGGGAAGTGCATGTGTGTACTCATCCGGTCTATTTATAAAGTAATGGGAAGTGCATGTGTATACTCATCTGGTCTATTTATAAAGTAATGGGAAGTGCATGTGTATACTCATCTGGTCTATTTATAAAGTAATGGGAAGTGCATGTGTATACTCATCTGGTCTATTTATAAAGTAATGGGAAGTGCATGTGTATACTCATCTGGTCTATTTATAAAGTAATGGGAAGTGCATCTGTGTGTTTATCTGGTCTATTTATAAAGTAATGGGAAGTGCATGTGTATGCTCATCTGGTCTATTTATAAAGTAATGGGAAGTGCATGTGTGTACTCATCTGGTCTATTTATAAAGTAATGGGAAGTGCATGTGTGTACTTATCTGGTCTATTTATAAAGTAATGGGAAGTGCATGTGTGTACTCATCTGGTCTATTTATAAAGTAATAGGAAGTGCATGTGTGTACTCATCTGGTCTATTTATAAAGTAATGGGAAGTGCATGTGTGTGCTCATCTGATCTATTTATAAAGTAATGGGAAGTGCATGTGTGTACTCATCCGGTCTATTTATAAAGTAATGGGAAGTGCATGTGTGTACTCATCCAGTCTATTTATAAAGTAATGGGAAGTGCATGTGTGTACTCATCCGGTCTATTTATAAAGTAATGGGAAGTGCATGTGTGTACTCATCTGGTCTATTTATAAAGTAATGGGAAGTGCATGTGTGTACTCATCTGGTCTATTTATAAAGTAATAGGAAGTGCATGTGTGTACTCATCTGGTCTATTTATAAAGTAATGGGAAGTGCATGTGTGTACTCATCCGGTCTATTTATAAAGTAATGGGAAGTGCATGTGTATACTCATCTGGTCTATTTATAAAGTAATGGGAAGTGCATGTGTATACTCATCTGGTCTATTTATAAAGTAATGGGAAGTGCATGTGTATACTCATCTGGTCTATTTATAAAGTAATGGGAAGTGCATGTGTATACTCATCTGGTCTATTTATAAACTAATGGGAAGTGCATGTGTATACTCATCCGGTCTATTTATAAAGTAATGGGAAGTGCATGTGTATACTCATCTGGTCTATTTATAAAGTAATGGGAAGTGCATGTGTGTACTCATCCGGTCTATATATAAAGTAATGGGAAGTGCATGTGTATACTCATCCGGTCTATATATAAAGTAATGGGAAGTGCATGTGTGTACTCGTCTGGTCTATTTATAAAGTAATAGGAAGTACATGTGTGTACTCATCCGGTCTATTTATAAAGTAATAGGAAGTGCATGTGTATACTCATCTGGTCTATTTATAAAGTCTTAGGAAGTGCATGTGTGTGTTTATCTGGTCTATTTATAAAGTAATGGGAAGTGCATGTGTATACTCATCTGGTCTATTTATAAAGTAATGGGAAGTGCATCTGTGTGTTTATCTGGTCTATTTATAAAGTAATGGGAAGTGCATGTGTATACTCATCTGGTCTATTTATAAAGTAATGGGAAGTGCATCTGTGTGTTTATCTGGTCTATTTATAAAGTAATAGGAAGTGCATCTGTGTGTTTATCTGGTCTATTTATAAAGTAATGGGAAGTGCATGTGTATGCTCATCTGGTCTATTTATAAAGTAATGGGAAGTGCATGTGTGTACTCATCTGGTCTATTTATAAAGTAATGGGAAGTACATATGTATACTCATCTGGTCTATTTATAAAGTAATGGGAAGTGCATGTGTGTGTTTATCTGGTCTATTTATAAAGTAATGGGAAGTGCATGTATATGCTCATCTGGTCTATTTATAAAGTAATAGGAAGTGCATGTGTGTACTCATCTGGTCTATATTTATAAAGTAATAGGAAGTGCATGTGTATGCTCATCTGGTCTATTTATAAAGTAATGGGAAGTGCATGTGTGTACTCATCTGGTCTATTTATAAAGTAATGGGAAGTGCATGTGTATGCTCATCTGGTCTATTTATAAAGTAATAGGAAGTGCATGTGTGTACTCATCTAGTCTATTTATACAGTAATGGGAAGTGCATGTGTGTGCTCATCTGATCTATTTATAAAGTAATAGGAAGTGCATGTGCATACTCATCTGGTCTATTTATAAAGTAATGGGAAGTGCATGTGTATGCTCATCTGGTCTATTTATAAAGTAATTGAAAGTGCATGTGTGTACTCGTCTGGTCTATTATTAAAGTAATGGGAAGCGCATGTGTATACTCATCTGGTCTATTTATAAAGTAATGGGAAGTGCATGTGTGTACTCATCTGGTCAATTTATACAGTAATGGGAAGTGCATGTGTGTGCTCATCTGATCTATTTACAAAGTAATGGGAAGTGCATGTGTGTGCTCATCTGGTCTATTTATAAGGTAATGGGAAGTGCATGTGTATTCTCATCTGATCTATTTATAAAGTAATAGGAAGTGCATGTGCATACTCATCTGGTCTATTTATAAAGTAATGGGAAGTGCATGTGTGTACTCGTCTGGTCTATTATTAAAGTAATGGGAAGTGCATGTGTATACTCATCTGGTCTATTTATAAAGTAATGGGAAGTGCATGTGTGTGCTCATCTGGTCCATTTATAAAGTAATGGGAAGTGCATGTGTGTACTCATCTGGTCCATTTATAAAGTAATGGGAAGTGCATCTGTGTGTTTATCTGGTCTATTTATAAAGTAATGGGAAGTGCATGTGTATACTCATCTGGTCTATTTATAAAGTAATGGGAAGTGCATCTGTGTGTTTATCTGGTCTATTTATAAAGTAATGGGAAGTGCATGTGTGTACTCATCTGGTCTATTTATAAAGTAATGGGAAGTGCATGTGTGTCCTCATCTGGTCTATTTATAAAGTAATTGGAAGTGCATGTGTGTGCTCATCTGGTCTATTTATAAAGTAATGGGAAGTGCATGTGTATACTCATCTGGTCTATTTATAAAGTAATGGGAAGTGCATCTGTGTGTTTATCTGGTCTATTTATAAAGTAATGGGAAGTGCATCTGTGTGTTTATCTGGTCTATTTATAAAGTAATGGGAAGTGCATGTGTGTACTCATCTGGTCTATTTATAAAGTAATGGGAAGTCCATGATATTAATAAATACATCATAAAATTATCCGCTGAAACATATTTTGTGTTAAAAAACAAAACAAAATAAAGATCAAAGGCAGAGACCTATTAACCAACTCTATACCTGAGTAAAAAAAATTCCACTACTGTTAATTTTGCTTAAAGAGTGTATACAAATTTCTCCACTTTTTTAAATTTTAATCCTATTTTAAATAAGGATTTTTATTTGAATCTGTTAGAAATCTGGTTATAGATGAATGTGAAAATCTGTCTGTAATAATAAATTATCTAACTTGAATTTGTAGGAGCAGAGGGCTTTTTTCTAGATTGCCTAAAAATATAGTAATAAATCAGGCAGACAGGGGAGGTGGGGTTGTAATTCAAAACAGAATAGAGTATATTAAAGAGGCTGATAAGATTCTTAGCAATATATATTATTATATGATTTTAAAAAAGTACAGTTATCCAAATGGGGTTTGGAGATGTAGTCCTACACAAAAGAGAAAGCATTTTTAATGCCAAAATATATTTTACTACCACCTCCCAAAGACACATAAAACATATACATATACAATGTGAAGCCACCAATAAGCAAATTTAACCCAGGTGCTGAGCCTACCTAGCTATTCTTTTCAACAAAGGATATCTAAATAATGAAGCAAATAAGATAATAGAAGTAAATTGTAAAGTTGTTTAAAAATGTAAAATCTACAATCAGAATTAATTTAAAATCACTAATATTTTAAAGAAATATAAGGGTATTATTAAAAAGGACCCCAGTCTTTAAAACATTGTAGGTGATAAACAGGTATGTGCTTTTAAAAAAACACCCTCTTTTAAGAATACGTTGGTAACTAGTAAAGTAGTGATGAGTAATAAGAGGAACAAAACTAGAACATTTAAACATTTAAAAAAAAAAGAAAAGAAGATAAAAAGGTAGTTTTAGTAGAGCCCAAAATGTTATACCTATGATTTTATTACACATAGAAAGAAGGGCTTTATTTCTACTACTACAAGTGTTTTCTACAGAAAATAAATTCACCTCTCATTTTAATAACATTTTATATTTGGCACAGTATAATGTGTGTTGCAGTACATTAACCATACCTGTAGAAAAAAATATGGGGAGAACACTTAAAAAAATATTACCGATTGTGCTTTCTTACAATATGAAGCCAGATCGCCGATCGTTACAGAGAGTGACATTGTCTGTGTCCCCCTCTGTAATGATCCTCCGTTAGTGCCGGTCGGAGCGGTAAGAGAAAAGGAGGGAGGTGGTGGACGGCCCAGCAGAGGAGGGGGAGTGAAGGGCGGGATTCCCTACACTATGAAAAAAGTATGAAGGGAGAGGGAGGGGCCATACACTATGAAACAATATCAACTGGATGGGGGACCCTAGGCTACAGAAAAAGCTGATCATAGAGGGGGGTACCAACCCTACAGAAAGATAAATAAAAGTGATAATAATAAAAAATAAAAATATATCATAATTTGTTATGCCATTAGAAGTTTTACAACCATTTGTATTATGACTGCAGTAGTTGTGTTTAAATAATTTCAGTGCTAAAAAGTTAACAATCTTTTTATATGATCTTAATTGGTGGCCAAATAATGGCATGAAATATATCACAATGAGTCTATATCAATACCTTGGGTTGTCTACTTTAAAAAAAAAATAAAAAAATAAAAAATATATATATATATATATATATATATATATATAGTTTTCATAAGTAAATAAAAAAAACAAAGGCTCTATTTCTGATTGAACGGAGTGATAGCAAAGATGTTAAGTTTTTCTCTGAAATTCCCAGTAGCAAAGTGGTTAATGAAGTTTTGGATCTAGCTGCTTTTAACTAGGTATATTTTTTGCCATTTTTATATAGATTTCATTTTTACATTTGTTTTTATGTTTGTAAACACAAGTGTTGCACATTACATATTTTTTAAAAAGTATATATATATATATATATATATATATAATTTCACTCTGAAAATTGTAGGGTTTTCACTGCTTCAAATAGAGACCGTAGAATGTAGAATCCTGATATTCCAACATGCTGCACAGTGATTGGTTGTTATGTGCAGAAGCTCATTTATATCTCTCCCTATTTGGCCAGAACAAATGAAGTAAGATAAACAACATTCAAGAGAATTTTCAAGGGGTGTGTCCTGTGCATGCAAAACAATGCACACTTAACTAACAAAATGAAAGTTTTAAATTATTTTAAACATATGTTTTGCGTGCATATTTTGTGTAATGCTATGAATAATTTCTGATGTATAAATTTAAAAAATCACTTTAATGTCTCTCTACGTTTTTTTACTGTCAGTGCTTAAACATAATTTATGCTTACCTGATAAATTTATTTCTCTTGTAGTGTGCTCAGTCCACGGGTCATCCATTACTTATGGGATATATTCTCCTTCCCAACAGGAAGTTGCAAGAGGATCACCCAAGCAGAGCTGCTATATAGCTCCTCCCCTCACATGTCATATCCAGTCATTCGACCGAAACAAGACGAGAAAGGAGAAACTATAGGGTGCAGTGGTGACTGGAGTTATCATTTAAAATTTAGAACCTGCCTCAAAAAAGACAGGGCGGGCCGTGGACTGAACACACTACAAGAGAAATAAATTTATCAGGTAAGCATAAATTATGTTTTCTCTTGTTAAGTGTGTTCAGTCCACGGGTTATCCATTACTTATGGGATACCAATACCAAAGCTAAGTACACGGATGATGGGAGGGACAAGGCAGGAACATTAAACAGAAGGAACCACTGCCTGAAGAACCTTTCTCCCAAAAACAGCCTCCGAAGAAGCAAAAGTGTCAAATTTGTCAAATTTGGAAAAAGTATGAAGTGAAGACCAAGTTGCAGCCTTGCAAATCTGTTCAACAGAGGCCTCATTCTTAAAGGCCCAGGTGGAAGCACAGCTCTAGTGGAATGAGCTGTAATTCTTTCAGGAGGCTGCTGTCCAGCAGTCTCATAGGCTAAACGTATTATGCTACGAAGCCAAAAAGAGAGAGAGGTAGCCGAAGCCTTTTGACCTCTCCTCTGTCCAGAGTAAACGACAAACAGATAAGAAGTTTGCCGAAAATCTTTAGTTGCCTGTAAGTAGAACTTCAGGGCACGGACCACGTCTAGATTATGCAAAAGACGTTCCTTCTTTGAAGAAGGATTAGGACACAATGATGGAACAACAATCTCTTGATTGATATTCCTGTTAGAAACAACCTTAGGTTAAAACCCAGGTTTAGTACGCAGGACTACCTTGTCTGAATGAAAGATCAGATAAGGAGAATCACAATGTAAGGCAGATAACTCAGAGACTCTTCGAGCCGAGGAAATAGCCATCAAAAACAGAACTTTCCAAGATAAAAGCTTAATATCAATGGAATGAAGGGGTTCAAACGGAACACCCTGAAGAACTTTAAGAACCAAGTTTAAGCTCCACGGAGGAGCAACAGCTTTAAACACAGGCTTAATCCTAGCCAAAGCCTGACAAAAAGCCTGGACGTCTGGATTCTCTGCCAGACGCTTGTGTAAAAGAATAGACAGAGCAGAAATCTGTCCCTTTAGTGAACTAGCGGATAAACCCTTTTCTAAACCCTCTTGTAGAAAAGACAATATCCTAGGAATCCTAACCTTACTCCATGAGTAACTCTTGGATTCACACCAATATAAATATTTACGCCATATCTTATGGTAAATTTTTCTGGTCACAGGTTTCTGAGCCTGTATTAATGTATCAATAACCGACTCCGAGAAACCACGCTTCGATAGAATCAAGCGTTCAATCTCCATGCAGTCAGCCTCAGAGAAATTAGGTTTGGATGGTTGAAAGGACCCTGAATTAGAAGGTCCTGCCTCAGAGGCAGAGACCATGGTGGACAGGACGACATGTCCACTAGGTCTGCATACCAGGTCCTGCGTGGCCACGCAGGCGCTATCAGAATCACCGATGCTCTCTCCTGTTTGATCTTGGCAATCAGTCGAGGCAATAACGGAAACGGTGGAAACACATAAGCCATGTTGAAAACCCAAGGGGCTGCTAGTGCATCTATCAGCACCGCTCCCGGGTCCCTGGACCTGGATCCGTAGTACGGAAGCTTGGCGTTCTGGCGAGATGCCATGAGATCCAGTTCCGGTTTGCCCCAACGAAGAATCAGTTGAGCAAATATCTCCGGATGAAGCTCCCACTCCCCCGGATGAAAAGTCTGGCGACTCAGAAAGTCCGCCTCCCAGTTCAAGTCACATCTGCTGACCAGGATTTAAGCCATAGCGCTCTGTGCGCCTGGATGGCGAATCCGGAATTCTTAGCCGTAAGTTTGGTTAAATGCACTACGGCATCTGAAACAAACGCATTAGCTAGCTTAAGCGTTCTAAGCCTGCTCAAAGTCTCATCCAATGGTGCTGTGCGAATCGCCTCTTCCAGAGACTCAAACCAGAATGCCGCTGCAGCAGTGACAGGCGCAATGCATGCAAGGGGCTGTAATATAAAACCTTGTTGAACAAACATTTTCTTAAGGTAACCCTCTAATTTTTTATCCATTGGATCTGAGAAGGCACAACTATCCTCCACCGGGATAGTGGTACGCTTGGCTAAAGTAGAAACTGCTCCCTCCACCTTAGGGACCGTCTGCCATAAGTCTTGTGAGGCGGCGTTTATAGGGAACATTTTTCTAAATATCGGAGGAGGGGAAAAGGGCACACCAGGTCTATCCCACTCCTTGCTAATAATCTCTGTAAGCCTTTTCGGTATAGGAAAAACGTCAGTACACACCGGTACCGCATAGTATTTATCCAGCCTACATAATTTCTCTGGGATTGCCACCGTGTCACAATCATTCAGAGCCGCTAACACCTCCCCTAGCAACACGCGGAGGTTCTCAAGCTTAAATTTAAAATTTGAAATTTCTGAATCCGGTCTCCCCGAATCAGAACCGTCACCCACAGAATGAAGCTCTCCGTCCTCATGTTCTGCAAATTGTGACGCAGTATCAGACATGGCTCTCGTGTCATCGGCGCGCTCTGTCCTTAACCCAGAGCTATCGCGCTTGCCTCTTAACTCGGGCAGATTAGATAATACTTCTTTCATAACATTAGCCATATCATGTAAAGTGATTTGTAAGGGCCTTGATGTACTTGGCGCCACAATCTCACGCACCTCCTGAGCGGGAGGCGAAGGTACTGACACGTGAGGAGAGTTAGACGGCATAACTTCCCCCTCGTTGTCTGGTGATAATTTCTTTACCGGTAAAGACTGACTTTTATTTAAAGTAACATCAATACAATTGGTACACATATTTCTATTGGGCTCCACATCGGCTTTTAAACATAATGAACAAACAGATTCCTCTGTATCAGACATGTTTAAACAGACTAGCAATGAAGCTAGCAAGCTTGGAAATTACTTTCAATAAGTTTACAAGCAATATAAAAAACGCTGCAGCGCTTTTAAAAACACAGTTGAATAACAATGAACTAATTCAGTTATAGCAAACAATTTTTAACAGTAAATGTATTAAATTAGCAGAGGATTGCACCCATTAGCAAAAGGATGATTAACCCCTCAATACCCAAAAACGGATAATCAATTTAAGATTTAACGCTTTTATCACAGTCAAACACACTGTCACAGGTCTGCTGTGACTGATTACCTCCCTCAAAAACGAATTTTGAAGACCCCTGGGCTCTCTAGAGACGTCCTGGATCAAGGAGGAAGAAGCAGGAAGACTGTGCTAGAATTTTAACTGCGCAACAAGGCGCTAAAAAAAAGGTCCCTCCCACTCATATTACAACAGTGGGAGACCTGATATACGTTAGCCATATGGAAAAAAATCATGCCCAAAAAGACTTATCACCAAAGTACCTCACAAAACGAATAACATGCCAGTAAACGTTTTAAAAACAAACTTTTTCAATGTCATGCAAAGTTATCACTAAGCCTGCTACCAGTCGCTTCTACTGCAGTTAAGACTTATGCATTATTTCAGTATTAACAGTATTTTCTCAGTCAAATTCTAGTCCCTAGAAAATAACTCAACTGCACATACATTTATCAGCCTGATACCAGTCGCTACTACTGCATTTAAGGCTGTACTTACATCATATGGGTAACAGCAGTGTTTTCTTAGTCAATTCCATTCCCAGAAAATATTGTACTGCACATACCTCATTTGCGGGGGACCCCGCATGCTATTCCCATTTTCTGAAGTTACCCCACTCCTCAGAATGTCGAGAACAGCCAGTGGATCTTAGTTACGTCTGCTAAGATCATAGAAAACGCAGGCAGATTCTTCTTCCAAATACTGCCTGAGATAAAAAAAACAGCACACTCCGGTGCCATTTAAAATAACAAACTTTTGATTGAAGAATAATTAAGTAAAAAAACTCCAACTCCTCTCGCGACCTCCTTCTTTGTTGAGGGTTGCAAGAGAATGACTGGATATGACATGTGAGGGGAGGAGCTATATAGCAGCTCTGCTTGGGTGATCCTCTTGCAACTTCCTGTTGGGAAGGAGAATATATCCCATAAGTAATGGATGACCCGTGGACTGAACACACTTAACAAGAGAAAGATTTGTAATTTGTTCATAATCTAATTATGAACTTGTTAATTATCATAAAGAAAATGTATTTGTAAGAAGCTTTTCAAAGAACCTCTTACAAATAGCCATTAATCAAAATATTTTATTTTTTCAAATATCATTTGAAAATGCATTTATAGGGTTTGATTTATCAATCCCTTCGCCAGCATCACAAGAGAACCTGCAGTCTGTATTTAACAAGCAGCGGTCATCTTCCCTAACCTTTCGCCACCTCTTAAATGGCAAATTTCAATCTCCCCAGTCTTGTCCGACCGGGGAGATTGACAACTACCACCCGCGTGTGAATGGCTGTGCACGGCACATTTTTATTAAACATTTAACAAGCAAGAATCTTAACAATAGTTAACAATAATAACTTTGCAAAATCTACTGTAAAAAGAAGGGGTTAACCTTTTATAAATAACAGACTTTGGGTATAGTTATATAACTCTTATGTGCACGAAGGGGCTCCCATGAGCCTCTACTCAATAAATACACATTTATATTACCTTATAAAAAAAAGTGTGTATTTTTTATTTTTATATAAATGTGTTTACACTATATACCCCAAATTTACTTTCAAATAGGGTGTCAGGGGTTTCTGGATTGGTGACCGGATTGCCCAGGTGATACTGAAAACCACTCCCACCACATATGTGCCTGTAAAGAAGCACCCCAGGTGACGACACATGGTTATCATCCATAGCTGAGTACTGAGTATCTACAGTTCAATGGTTAAAGCAATGTGGGATCTTGTCTGCATAACCCCATCAACTGAGGAAAAATACACAAAAATTATAAAAAAAAAAAATATGCAGTGTGTTTTTTTTTTTTTAACAACATTGCCAGTATAGGGCCAAGCCAAGATGATTCTGGTGACATTTCTTACAGGCATTAAATAAAAAAAAGGATATATATTTTATATTTTTTAAAACAGATTAATAGTTTATAGCTGTTCATAAGAAGTCAAAGTTGTTTGTGTCCTACTGTTGGCAATTCCATGAAAAAGAAAACACATCTCACCCAATAAATACTGGTTTTCCACTCTGAAGATTTCCTTCTGTTTGGGAAATTCCACCCATAGAGGTCTGTGTGTGACAGGGAGAAAGAGTGAGGAAGTTTACTCTGATGCACAATTCAATTTAAGCAGCCTATCCTCAAACTAATACTGACCTCATGACAGGTTCAGCAGATATATGTGCTCGATAGAAGAGCAGGTACCAATATGGAAGCAGCTTGTAGCGTTCCTCTATTGCATTCTTGATCAAACATGTGTTGTCAGCACCAAATAGCCAGGGTTCACGACGCTTGCTGCCCAGCATGGCATGAGCTCTGAAAAAGGGCTGGAAAGATCCAGCTTGGTACCAGCGAACAAGGAGCTCAGGCTCTGGGTCACCAACAAAGCCTCCAACATCAGCTGAAAATCCAAATGGTAGATAGTGGTGAGAAACAAGATCCCTGGCCATTCTTTCTAATGGTGACAGAGATATAGGTGAGATGTTCTCACAGATTCTGTGATGTAACATGGAATCTATCACGTCATTTATTTGTGAAATATGACCATTTTAAAAGATTTTTCTTTGCATGGATGTTTTGTAGATGATCTATTTATAAAGCCCATCTGGGAGTGTGTTTGTAACAATGTATAGTTTTGCTTATTTTTAGACTCTTTACCAAGCCCCAAAGTATCAGAAGTACACACATGTTTACAAATTCCTGCTGGCTCCTGTTTGTGTAATCTGTCTTTTCATATGCAGGGAGGGCCTTTTTTACCTGCTTTCCCAGCCACTTTCATTGGTTGTCCCAGGATAACCTCATCAACAGTGATAAACTGGGAGCTTCTAAGTAAGTTTTTAAACAGTTTTATACTGGATTTTTATATCATTATCTGTGAATATTATTCTTTATAGTAGTGTCTTTTACATGCAGTTATATGAAAATTGGTGTACACTGTCCCTTTAACTGCTCAACTTATTGACACAGACAGCTTGGTGATATATTACATGCAGTCTGTATAGAAGGATGATCTGGGACATATGATCTGAATGTATAGTTGTAGGATGACAGTGATATAGACAGAAACGTACACAGTGACACAGACGTCTCTCTCAAGAACAGGGAGGTGCTGTGTGGCAAAGAGTCTGTGCTTCCCCTCTCACAGGGTCACCCAGTGATACAGACAAGAGGGTGCTATTAGACACAGTACTGCTAATATCATAGGTTGACAAAGTGATAAAACAAAGAATGAGTTATGTGCCATTGTGTTTGCTTTTTTACCCCCACAAAAGGTGATTCCGGTCACACTAAGAGATAGCAGCATTGGGATAGAGATTTTCAGGTAATCCCACTCCGCTATGTTATCTCCAGTCCATACAGCACCTAAAAAGGGAGAGAATATTTTTTTATAATGCTACACCTTAAATCATGACTAAGAACTAGGCAGAACACCATAAATAAATAATTGATGTACATTTCCTTATTTTAGGCATATAAATTCCTTCTTGCTGTAACACCTTATACTCTATTTATCTTTAGTTTTCAATCTACATAACATTTAGTCAATATCTTTTCTAATTAGACACTACTGGATGAGCCTACTGCCCAAACTCTAAAATCAGACTCGACAAGTGTACAGTGGCACTTACCATATCTCTGGGAACCAGCAAAGAAAGATCTTGTCAGGACAAAGGGCCTTTTCTGTCCCCCTGAGCGACGGGTCAGTCCCTCAGCAGTGGACATTTGCTATGGTATAGAAGGAATAAAAGTATGATACACATTTCCCACTGCTATTTAGTGCTTTAAATGTATTCACTGCATTTGCTTTCCCTGTTCTTAAGTTTGCAAACAGTGTCCCTGGTTCTGAGTGTGTCTCTCTTTCACCTGGTAGAATCCATAAAGGTTATGGAGATCTCGGTGCTCCCAGCCCTGGTGGTGCACTTCATGCTTGTCCATGGTCTTTTCTGGGGCCATAAAGACAGAAGGCTCATTCATATCATTCCAAATAAAAAGAATATCTGTTGAGCCCTAGAACACAAGCGAGTGTACATAGGAAATGAGTCACAAGTAATATTGGTTAACTTAATTATGATGTCATGGGCTATGTCATTTGTGGCACTGCACTCAAATACTGTGCTATCTTTAAAAGGACTGTTTGATTTGCATGTTTATTTGTTTCTCATTAAGGACTTACTTTGTATTTATCAAGTGCAAACTGAGCAGCATACCAGTCCCGCACAGCAGGATTAGTGAAGTCCAGATAGCTGGAAGTGCCTGATCCAAGAGAGGAGACAAAAAAGGACACTGTAAGGTCACGTCCAAGCTTGGTTATTTGTCTTCTGAAGAATTACACATGAAACTATTATTTTTCAACTTCAATATAAAATGTGAGTTGAAATTGCATTACCATAAGGGTTAGATTACAATTTTATCTCCCATTGTTACATGTGTGACTGTATACAAATGACATACCATGTTTAATTGATATAAAAGGTTGGGGTCTCTGCTCATGACTGTAATTTTAAGTGTGTACTTACAGAGGAGAACATGGTCTCTAATTATTCTTTTACTTTATAGATATTCACTAATAATTAAAATTTCCGGAGACATATCAAATTTGAAACACACATGTATTGAAGCAATGATTTTCATTAATGAGTACGCTCTAAACTTAGGGAGTATAGTTAAAACACTATGGGCTAGATTACAAGTGGCAATTACGAAAACTCCGCTAGAGTTAAGCTTTTTACACTAGTCAGGTTGCGCTCGTATTACAAGTTAAAAAAAACAACTTATTTTGCGCTACCTGTAACCCAAATCGCACTTAAAGTTAAAATTTTAAAATCGCAATTGTGTTTTTGCATTCCCCCATAGAAGTCAATAGAGAAAAAAAAGTTGAAAAATGACACCCACTCTCTTGTGCAAACACCATGACATATTCGCAATAGCGCTAACGCAACATGAAAATATAAATATTTAAATATTTTCAATGTTCTTTAACATGTTTTTTTGTAATATGTGCATATATCCGACATGAAAAATATGTATCCATATATAAAGTATTTATATGTGTATATATGTCTGTAAATAAATAAATACACATAATAATACATTAATACATATGTATACATATATAGACATTTTCTTTTTTTTAAGTGCTTTGTACAACTTTTTAATTTTGGAAAACAGTTAAAGGGATAGTCTAGTCAAAATTAATCTTTCATGATTCAGATAGCACATGCAATTTTAAGCAACGTTCTAATTTACTCCTATAATTATTTCTTCATTCTCTTGGTATCTTTATTTAAAAAAGCAAGAATGTAAGCTTAGGAGCTGGCCCATTTTTGGTTCAGCACCTGGGTACAGCTTGGTGATTAATGTCTAAATGTAGCCACCAATCAGCAAGCGCTACCCAGGTGCTGAACCAAAAATGGGCCGGCTCCTAAGGTTACATTCTTATTTTTTCAAATAAAGATACCAAGAGAACAAAGAAAACCACAGCTTTGAGATTGCGGTAAGGATTGCGCTAGCGATATCGCTTTTTCGCTCTACTTGTAATATCAGTGCAATTAAAAATGCTCGCGAAAAGACAATATCGCTTGCGCAAAACTGTTTGCGCCTCACTTGTAATCTAGCCCTATGTAGAATTGATTATATTGTGACAAAATAAAAAAATAACCATTTGCTGTGTTTTCCAATTAAAGGGACAATGTACTCATACAAGCAGAGTTTGATGTATTTAAAAATGCTGCAGGAACACCCTTTTACATGGGCTGGGATCTTTCTCTCACCCCTCACTGCAAGACTGATTTACTCTACTTCCTCTTGTATACAGATTTCCTATAGACAATACCACAGTATTAAAATGTCCCTTATAGGTTATGATAACAGGCAAAAATAGATATTTAAATGACAAAATAAAGGTAAAGTAGCTATTCAAATACAATTTAATATAACAGGTCAAATGAATCATTAGCAAAAAATTAAAGAGAAGACAAATAGACAGTACAATGTAGTAACATCCCACCCTGTAACTCCTGCCCCTGTAGGTAACACAGAACGCTATTCTGACCTGGCCAGCAGATTCCCTCAAAGTCTTGTCCTGTTTGTTTTTTCACAAAGTATCCTTTCTCTTTGGCCTCAGTGTACAGGGTATAGCTTGGATCAACTTTAATGTGAGGATCTGAGATGGCAACAAGCTGAAATTAAAAGAAACTGATTTATAGTTGACATTTATAGTTGACAAGTCCTAGCACTGAAGATCGAGCAGTACTATTTCAAGCAATATATGTACAATGTTAATGTGTTCAGAAACATAGATTTTGATGGCAAATAAGAACCAGAAGCCAAAAAAAGTCTGCACAAATTTCTTATAAAGTGTAAGGCTAATTAGTTTGTGGGCTAGCCTTAAACCTTATGTTTATCCAAGGCATTCTTGAAATCCCACACAGATTTTGTATTTTCCAATGGAAGTTTATTCCATAAATCAACTACCTTTTCTGTGCATACACAAATTATCTTAACTTTACTACTTAATCTTGAGAGTTTGACCCCTTGTTCTGGCGTTGCTCTATTTGTGTAAAATACTTACAGCCTCAGCTTTAAGCCACAAGGGGGTCAATTTTGTGCTCTTGTGCAACGCCACTTCCTGCCCACGAACAGCCAATCACACGTGGGCAGGAGCTGTCAATCTCCCCAGTCGGAAGAGACCGGGGAGATTGAAATTCGCCACCTAAGATGATCGCTGCTTGTTAAATACGGATTGCATGTTCTCTTGTGAGAAGTTGAACCTGCAGTCGTAGGGGTGCGAAGCCTTTGATAAATCGACCCCTTAATATACTTGAAAGTTTCTATTATATCAACTCTCTCCATTCTCTCCTGTAAGCTATACATATTTAAAGGGACAGTAAAGTCAAAATTAAACTTTCATGATTCAGATACAATTCCCTTTTATCTTCCCATTTGCTTTGTTCTGTTGGTATTCCTTGTTGAAAGCTAAACCTAGGTAGGCTCATATGCTGATTTTTAAGCCCTAGAAGGCTGTCTCTTATCTCAGGAAATTTTATTAGCTTTAACAGCTATAAGGTGCTAGTGCATGTGTGCTATATAGATAACATTGTGCTCACTCCAGTGGAGTTATGCATGAGTTAACACTGATTGGCTGAAATGCAAGTTTGTAAAAAGCATTGAATACCGGGCAGATACAAGGTAATTACAGAGGTGAAAAGTGTATTACTATAACAGTGTTGGTTATGCAAAACTGGGCAATGGGTAAAAAATGGATTATCTATCTTTTTAAATAATACAAATTTTCAAGTAGACTCTCTCTTTAAGTCATTAAGCCTTTCGTTGTAAGTTTTATTTTTAAGTACCATTTTAGTAGCCCTCCTTTTAACTGATTTCAATTTATTTACATCCTTCAGGAGCTATGGCACACAATACTCTAGATGAGGCTTAACTAGAGATCTATAAAGTGGCTTAAGAACCTTACTTATTCCTGCTGCTAATACATTACATCTACCTATACAACCACATTATACTTGCCTTTCTTTGTTTACTAAATTACAAATAATCTAAAATAATAATTCCCCAAATCCGGTTACTATTTTGTAACAGAAAAGTGTCATTAAAGGATCATTAAAGTGATGGTAAACTTTACATGCTTCAAAATCAGGTCCGGAATCTAAGCTATATTTTAGGTGGACTTTAATTGATCACTAATAATGAAGATGCGCTGTAACTTACTTTTAAATCTAGCCGTGCATTTCTAATACCCTGTGCTCCGGCTACACACTTCAAAACTCATATTTTTTTTAGCTAGAGCGTCGATTAGACAATGGGGTAGATTTATCATAGTGCGAGTGGACATGATATGAAGTAGCGCATCATGTCCGCTGCACATCGATAAATGTCGACAGCATACACTGTCGGCATTTATCATTGCACCAGCAGTTCTTGTGAACTGCTGGTGCAATGCTTCCCCCTGAAGATTCCGCTAGCAGGGGGTGTCAATCAACCCGATCGGGTTGATTTCTGTCTGTGGCCTCAGAGCAGGCGGACAAGTTATGGAGCTGCTTCATAACTTCTGTTTCCGGTGGAAACAGGGGCATCAAGCTCCATACGGAGCTTGATAAATCGGCCCCAATAGTTCAAACCGTTAGCTCACAAAAAATATGAGTTTCAAAGTGGGCGGCCGGAGCACGGGGTATTAGATGGCACGGAGAGATAAAAAAGTAAGTTACAGCGCATCCTTATTAGAAGTGATCAATTAAAGTCCATATAAAATATTGCTTAGATTTCGGACCTGATTTTAAAACATGTAGAGTTTACCATCACTTTAAATACAGATACAAAACTCTTTATCCAAACTGATTGGGGCCAGAAAAGGTTTGAATTTAGGAATAGTTTGGATTTCAGAATATTTGCATCCATAAAAACAAATAATTTATGCTTACCTGATAAATTTATTTCCGTATACGGTGAGTCCACGGAATCATCAATTACTATCGGGAATATCACTACGGGCCAGCAGGAGCAAAGCTGTTAGGTATCACTTCCTTTCCCACAACCCCCAGTCATTCGACCAAAGGTAAATGGAGAAAAAGTAAATAACACAAGGTGTAGAGGTGCCTGAGGTTAAATTTAAAAATAACTGTCTTAAAATAAAGGGCGGGCCGTGGACTCACTGCATCTGGAAAGGAAGAAATATATCAGGTAAGCATAAATTTTGTTTTCTTTCCTAAGATATGGTGAGTCCACGGAATCATCAATTACTGTTGGGAACCAATACCCAAGCAAGAGGACACTGATGATTAGGGAGGGACAAGACAGATAACCTAAACAGAAGGCACCACCGCTTGAAGAACCTTTCTCCCAAAAGAACCTCAGCTGAGGCAAAAGTATCAACTTTGTAAAATTTGGACAGGGTATGCAGAGAAGACCAAAAACTTCACCTTCTCCTTGCACCGCAGGCAAAAAGAATGACTGGGGGTTGTGGGAAGGGAAGTGATACTTAACAGTTTTGCTGTGGTGCTCTTTGCCTCCTCCTGCTGACCAGGAGTGATATTCCCAACAGTAATTGATGATTCCGTGGACTTACCGTATCTTAGGAAAGAAATGGGACAGCTTGGAGATGGGAAAAGACCAAGTGTAAACAACAATATTATATTTGTTTTAGGCAATATTTACATATCACATTACAGCTTATACATGCAACCTAAAGAGTTGGAATTGTTATTAAAACAACGTTAAACTTATTGGATTTTTCATCTTGATACACTTGAACCTAAGGGGATGAACAGGTAAATAATTGTGTCTGTTTTTTTAACTAATAATATTAATTCAGCTAAGATAACTATGTTCATCTTATTTATACTCATTAAGGTGTTAATTGCGAGTATTTCCTCTTATTATGAGATTATACAATGTTATAATGTTAAAAGGTTTTATCGATACTGTGGGTTCTCTTTTTATGCTTCAAATGTATATTTGTTTCTAACCTTTGTTATCCACTAGATGTCACTATTCTTTGTTTAAATTGCATTCACTCCACTAAGAGTTAAAGCAAGTAAGCCACTATAAAGGGGACTGAGGTTATGACATTTTTATCACATGATTAAGGGGTGTTTTCCCAAAACGTGTTTTTTGGATCCCCGCTCATGTAACCAAAAAAGGGATTCTCAATTTGACTGGAGACTACCCTTTGATAAAGCCTCAGAGCGAAACAAGTCAGGAGAAGTAGGGAAGTAGTAGTCTCTCTCGTATTCTTTTTTTAACTTGCTGCAGTAACATATCATGTGACCTTATTTAGCTTAACTTACATTATTGTTGTAATAATAAGATTTTGGCAGACAAATGGTGTCGCCGTAACTTAAATACATAAATCTTGGCTGTGGTTACTTTTTACTTAGGAAATCAGTATGTTATTTGTCTTTATACTTAGCAGAACCATCTTACTATTATAATATGATTTTGGCAGACAAATGGTGTCACCGTAACTTTGGGAAATAGATCTTTAGTGTGGGTACATTCAGCTCGAACAACCGGTACGCTAATGTGAAGCTACTTTAGGGAGTATACCACTCAACCTATTCTACTACATTTGAACCCCGTGGTCCACTATATACTATTATGGAGTAATGTTTAATCAGCCACTAAATCGTGGTATAGAGACACGGTAGTTCTACAGTATAACTGTTTCATTATATTACGGTGTTATGCTCCGCCCATTGAGGCTCAGAGTATATATTACTGACTCCCTTTTCACATCTGCTCATTCCTATTAGTAAAATAGTATTTGATAACTGACATAACCATAGGAAGCCAGTTTATGCAGTATAGCCGATATAATTATTAACTAACGAATTGTGCCACTTGGGCAATCAGTTATAGTACCATTTTAATACTGCTTCTGGTAAGAGCTTGGTTAGCGTTCCACCCTTAATTGAGTACTCAATCCAAAAATATGAAAACTGCTGTCAGACTAAATAATACAAAAATCTATTTTCCCTAGTCCAGTGCTGTGCATAAGCACACAGTAAGATCAGCTGCACTGAGTGTTTGCTGTGTGTCTCCTCGTGTTTATAGTAATTTAACTCGCTGCAGCATAGCTCCTCCCCTGCATCTCTCCAGAGTGTGATTAGGATAACTAAGGAAATGTTGCTGCTGGCTATTAGGACAGTGGATCTAATGTAGTTTTGTGTCACTTCAGTTCCATGTATCTTTAAGTACTCAGCTGAACCCTGCAATAGTGTAATATATAGGGAAGTGATAATATATAAGACCTGGACAGTTAAAAATAATTGATTAGGAGATGGTTTATGTTTCATTATAACGTTACTGCAATAGTGCATGAATGCTACTATTTTTATAATATTTTGGAAGAATTAATGACTGTTAATAGTAAATGTTTTGTAAATATATGTGCACATATATTATTTGTTTAAATTAGACCCTTTAATACATTTTGATTAGTGATGCAGACTATTTCCTTTTTACTGGTACAAGTTCTGAAGTAAAGGACTTCTTTTCAATCTTTAACATTTTTAAGTCTGTTTTTGCATATTATTTTACTTCATGTGATACAGCCTCCTATGAAGTCTCTTACTGCGATGCCACTGAATATGAAATTTTTTTATGGTTGGCAAATGTCTGTATTTGCAATACTGTTCTGTCTAGGAAGCTTTACCTCTAATTAAAATGGTATACATAAATATTGTTTGTATTGCTGTGCTTGTTTACCTATTTAGATGGTATTTCATTTCCATCTAATTCCCTCACCTTCCGCTTCTTCTCCCGCAGTTTCTCTTGCATCTGAATAGGATTTGGAAATCTTTTCTCATCCCAGGTGAAGTACCTTTTCTCCTCTGTGTGTTCGATGTCTAACCAGATGACGTCATAGGGGATCCCATGCTCATCAAAGCCAGAGTCCACAGCTTCCACATCTTCCTCATCCTCATAGTTCCAACGGCACTGATGATATCCCAAAGAGAACTTTGGAGGAAATGCCTGGGTACCTGCAAAAAATCTTATTTTTTTACTTGCAGTTTCCAAGGAAAAGTAAAGTGATCGAAAATGTGTTACTTTAAAAAAAATATATAAATAAAGAGTTACATTTTATTCAAATTCACCTGAGCATATGGTTGGCAACACAGTAGACTTGGGCATATAACTGGCATAAATAGGGCTAGAGGGATTATACTTTAAAATCAGTAAGTCCCATTCTCAGTATCATGATTCATTTGCACCAATGTCCCCTCTAATTTTTTGGAGCAGTGTGCGCAAAAAAAATTCACCAGTGCAATATTTGTCCAAGTGACTAAAATGTGTGCGCAAATCTGTAGTCAAAATGTAAAATTATTGTAAAAGTAGAAACAGACACAAAAAAATACATTCTCTCTCACACACAGAGATATACACAGATACACTCTCTTTCACACAAACATGAACACACAAATACAAACTCTCTCACACAGATACACATACTTTTGCACACACAGATACACACTCTCTCATGCACACAAACAGATATACACTCCCACACACACAAAGATACACACTGTCTCTCTCACACACATAAAATCACAGATATACACTCTCTCGCACACACAGAAACACAAATTCTCACACACAGCTACACACACTCTCTCCCTTGCTCACACACATATACACATACTCGCCCCCTTCCTTACACACAGATACACACTCTTTCACACACACTTTCTTTCTCTCTCTCTCTCGCACACACACAGATACACATTCTCTCTTTCCCACACACACAGGTACACACACACACTGATACACTCTCTCTCTCACACAGATAAAATCTCTGTTACACACACAGATACACACTCTCTCACATGCAGAGATTCACACTCACTCACTCTCCCTTCCTCGCTCACACACACACATACACTTTCTTTCTCACACACAGATACATACTCTCTCTGTCACACACAGATGCAGTAAATTCTCAGAACCCAGCATTAGACTTAAAGGGACAGTCAAGTCCAAAAAAAACTTTTATGTTTCAAATAGGGCATGTAATTTTAAACAACTTTCCAATTTATTTTTATCACCAATTTTGCTTTGGTCTCTTGGTATTCTTAGTTGAAAGCTAAACCTAGGAGGTTCATATGCTAATTTCTTAGACCTTGAAGGCCGCCTCTAATCTAAATGCATTTTGATAGTTTTTCACCACTAGAGGGCATTAGTTCACGTGTTTCATATAGATAACTTTGAGCTCATGCACGTGAATTTACCATGGAGACAGCTCTGATTGGCTAAAATGCAAGTCTCTCAAAAGAACTGAAATAAGGGGGCAGTCTGCTGAGGCTTAGATACAAGGTAATTACAGAGGTAAAATGTGTATAATTATAACAGTGTTGGTTATGCAAAACTGGGGAATTGGTAATTAAGGTAATATCTATCTTTTAAAACAACAAAAATTCTGGTGTTGACTGTCCCTTTAAACGTTTCATGGAGCTCCAAGACAGGATGAGTAGATATAGGTTAAGGCTTGGTGAAAACAGCCTTAGGAGTGCAGGCTCAAATATGTTAAAATCAGAACATGTGGGAGAAACTGAGGCAGTTCTAGAACATGGGGTAATTGTCAGGTGTGAGCTGTGATCAGTTCCTCACTTTTCCACTTGAAGAAAAAAGCACTTGGTACCTGCACAAGACTCACTCCCTTTGCTTCATGCCTCACAGATGGAATACAATTGACTCTAAAAAAGGGCTTAAGTGAAACACTGCTAAAGTGGCTTGCACCTCATTAAATGCAATATACTACAGCACCTTTTTGCTTCCAGCAGTTAACATGGTATGTCTGTGTAATGCACTTTTTATGTGGTCTCTATACTTAGCTTGTTGTTTGTGTTGCTTGTATGCAGCTATCATGTTTCTGCACCATAGAACATCTTCTAGCCTTAAAATCTGCTTAGAGATTTGACCTCTTAGCTAGGACTTTGATATATAATATAAAATATTTAATGATGTGAAGAAAATGCAATATACTTATATATTTTTGTCCCATTTCCTTTAGTTTAACTCTGAAAATTGTGGGTTATTCCATTACGAGAAATGTAAGTGCAGACTGCAGACTTTGGAAGCCTAACCATTTGGGGTGCTAAAATAAAATACTGCAAAACAAATTACATTTTTATAACAAAATGACATTGGCTATCCATGTCTACTCTAGTAACAAATAGGTCTTCCAAATAAAGCAACCAATGGTGGTGAAAGTTTCAACACTCAACTGGTATATTAATCTATTGCAAGTGTACAGAAAAGTCTAATTACAAGGTGTTTTATGTTCCTTTTTAAATATTATTACACATCAGAATACTAGATACCTGTCAGTTGTGCATACTGTTTAAACACATCCTGCGGTGCAGGGCCCATCAACAAGAAAATGTCCACTATCCCGCTCTCTGACATCCACCTAACATCTGTACGTCTCATAAACCTCTGCTTCTGAAAATTTAGTATGAAAGAGGAAACAGCAAGCTTAGAAAGAAAAGCCAGTGAGATATAATCTAAGCAACACCAAATCAAACATTTCACAAAGCCAAATAACATTTTTTTATATAGTATTCAGTCACATATAATATGAACATACACTATATGGACACAATTTTGACCTTACTTGATAAGGAAAAGTGTAACAGTTTGGTGAAAGTGCGCAAGCAGCAACAGGGGATTGATATATAACTAATAAAAAAAGACAAATGCTATCTAAAATCAAATAATATTTAAAAAAATCAATATATCAATTTGTAGATAAAATATATAAACATTTATTGTAATAAACACAGAATGTTCAATGTTACAAATATATGACCGGTCATAAACAATTTGATTTAAAAACCTTCTTGATAAAATCTATAAAGTTGGCAAAACATGTTATTAATATTTATTTTCTTGAAGATGCAATGATATTACACCTAATAATGAACTTAAGAAGCATAAATATGACTAAAATGAAAGAAATATTAGCGGTGCACCACTCTTTGATTTATAAAATACTAATAAGATTTGTCACCATTCCACGTTAAATGAAAAAATATTGATTTAATGTGCGTGATCTATTGCGCAAATATCCAAAAAGTCACAATGTTGGGTAAAGTCGTTGGTATATAAGTTAGATCGTATCTAAATAACTTGTCCCATATAGTGGTTAGTAGTTCTTCTGGTATGTGTTCCTGCGTACTTTTCGGTTAATACAGGGTAGCCTGTTTAGCAAGCTGTGATAGCTTGTAGGTGGGTCGTGTGTTTCACTCGCACTATCGGCTACTTTACTTCTATGTGCCTGCCTGTCTGTTTGTGGGTATGTCTCGTCCACTCACCGTCTGGCACAGGTAGCGTTGCAGCCCCACAGATAGTCGGTGACGTCACACGCCCGTCCGTCCTCCTCAGAAAGTAGATCCGTCCGGGTAGGAAAACTTCAACTCTGCGCAGAGCGTATTTGATGTTGTAGAAGGGAAAAGAAGTGCCAATGCAATCCTTTGCAACCCTTGGTCCCTTTAGGTGTGTTATGTTAGACAAAGTTAAGTATATGTCCGTGATGCAACCATCAACGCTTTTCACCACTTGTCGTGGCTTTCTCAAGATGGTTTTAATGGACTTAGTATTGTCTATATAAATCTGTTGGTAGTCCCTGATTGGTTTAGCAATTAAACCTCTTTATCAATAGTTTGCTTTGTTAAGGTGGAATTGGTGAGTTCTTATTAAGGTGGAAGGTACAGTATATGGCTATTTGGTGACCATCCGTATTAGGGTTAATAAAATTTATATTCTACAATTCTAAAAACAGCTGGAATATAAAGATTCCATACTTATGTATGATAGATTAAAAATGAATGTTTACATAGAGTATATCGGATGTTATTTTAAATGTGCTAGATACCATTCTTTAAAGAAACCAACTCTAAAATCTAAATAAAAATATAAATATATTATATATTATGTATAGACATTTGGATTTTTCTATATAATGAAATATTCAACATAAATCCGATAGGTGATTTATTATGTGATTCACTGCTATATGTATCTATAGCTATATGGATTTTTTAATGAGTAATATGCACCAAATGGTATAGAATCTACACCTATATGTACTAAATTAATAAATATAAGTGGAACTGATTGGTCAGTTGTTACGGATAATAACTGATTATATGATATATGGAAGGACCTAGTGGTATATATTCCTTTATTAAATACCAACTAGAATGTTATAAACAATATGAGGTATTCCTCTAAATATATAAAAAATATTAAAGACAATATCTAGTAAATGGTATCAAGGATCAAAAATTAGACAACTATGAATTTGTTGTTAAATCGATATTGACCTTTAAATCATATTTGATTAGATCTCAATAATAGATATAGATCTTAAATCAAATATTGGACATATAAAAATCTAAAATATATTATATATAGTATAAAATATTGTCTAGTCTAAAATGAAGGGCATCAAAATAATAATGCACATCTCAAATATTGGGGTATTTGTAAAATCAGGAAACCCTGGCGGGGGGGAGATTATGAGCGCCTACTCTTACGGAAAGAAGCTGAACTCATATATGAGTTACAAACGTTATACCCCAAGGGCTTGAATTCCGAATTGGACCTCAACCCCTTTATTTTAGACTAGACAATATTTTATACTATATATAATATATTTTAGATTTTTACATGTCCAATATTTGATTTAAGATCTATATCTATTATTGAGATCTAATCAAATATGATTTAAAGATCAATATCAATTTAACAACAAATTCATAGTTGTCTAATTTTTGATTACCTCATATTGTTTATAACATTCTAGTTGGTATTTAATAAAGGAATATATACCAGTAGGTCCTTCCAGATATCATATAATCAGTAATTATCCGTAACAACTGACCAATCAGTTCCACTTATATTTATTAATTTAGTACATATAGGTGTAGATTCTATACCATTTAGTGCATATTACTCATAAAAAAATTTTTTTGTCATTACGAAAATCAGATACATATAGCAGTGAATCACATAATAAATCACCTATCGGATTTATGTTGAATATTTCATTTTATAGAAAAATCCAAATGTCTATACATAATGTATAATATATTTATATTTTTATTTAGATTTTAGAGTTGGTTTCTTTAAAGAATGGTATCTAGCACATTTAAAATAACATCCGATATACTCTATGTAAACATTAGTTTTTGATCTATCATACATAAGTATGGAATCTTTATATTCCAGCTGTTTTTAGAATTGTAGAATATACATTTTATTAACCCTAATACGGATGGTCACCAAATAGCCATATACCTTCCACAATACTAAGTCCATTAAAACCATCTTGAGAAAGCCACGACAAGTGGTGAAACGCATTGATGGTTGCATCACGGACATATACTTAACTTTGTCTAACATAACACACCTAAAGGGACCAAGGATTGCAAAGGATTGCATTGGCACTTATTTTCCTTTCTACAACATCAAATACGCTCTGCGCAGAGTTGAGGTTTTCCTACCCGGATGGATTTACTTTCTGAGGAGGACGGACGGGCGTGTGACATCACCGACTATCTGTGGGGCTACAACGCTACCTGTGCCAGACGGTGAGTGGACGAGACATACCCACAAACAGACAGGCAGGCACTTAGAGGTAAAGAAGCCGATAGTGCGAGTGAAACACACAACCCACCTACAAGCTATCACATCTTGCTAAACAGGCTACCCTGTATTAACCGAAAAGTACGCAGGAACACATACCAGAAGAACTACTAAACACTATATGGGACAAGTTATTTAGATACGATCTAACTTATATACCAACAACTTTACCCAACAGTGTGACTTTTTGGATATTTGTGCAATAGATCAAGCACATTAAATCGATATTTTTTCATTTAACGTGGAATGGTGACAAATCTTATTAGTATTTTATAAATCAAAGAGTGGTGCACCGCTAATATTTCTGTCATTTTAGTCATATTTATGCTTCTTAAGTTCATTATTAGGTGTAATATCATTGCATCTTCAAGAAAATAAATATTAATAACATGTTTTGCCAACTTTATAGATTTTATCAAGAAGGTTTTTAAATCAAATTGTTTATGACCGGTCATAGATTTGTAACATTGAACATTCTGTGTTTATAACAATAAATGTTTATATATTTTATCTACAAATTGATATATTGATTTTTTTAAATATAATTTGATTTTAGATAGCATTTGTCTTTTTTATTAGTTATATATCAATCCCCTGTTGCTGCTTGCGCACTTTCACCAAACTGTTACACTTTTCCTTTTCCATTTTCTATCTGTTTTTGGGAGCAGATAGGTGTTTGTGCAAGGGGTATTTTGCGCACCAATAAGAATCTATTACTCCTGACCTTACTTGATAGACTGGTGTAAATTTTGAGCAGGACAATTAACTCTGCATTAGCATATTTTATGTTTGACCATTAGCTGTAATTCTAAGTATTAAAAAAATAAAATAATTAAATATATATATATATATTTAAAGATCTCTTCTCTCCATTAATTCTACTAACCTGCACATCTTCTTTGGTTTTGACTTCAACAAGTGTCTCAGAGGCATTGAGCCAGAAGATTCCACATGTCTGAGAAGCTTTGTGAGCCAAGAGCAATGGTACAGACCCATATATACCCATCTTATCATGTATACTGTAGCCAAACACATCCAAGTTGTATAGCCGGTAAGCCTCATCATCCCTGAAAGTAAGAGCAAGCTAAAATCACAAACACAAAGACAGTTCTAGACGTTCATTCAACAATGTTGTATGAAGAAAAATCAAGTGTAGTACTCTGTCTGAAAGAGTAGATAAAATACAAATATATTTTATAATAAACAATACCATGAAAGTGATATTGTAAAAGGACAATTTAATGGTAAAATAAAATACTCTAATCCCCTTGCAAGTGTTAATAAGTTATATGTTAACCCCTGCAAAGGGGATTCTCTTACTTGTCAACTCGAGTATCTACTGTTTTTTTTCTTCTGCTTTTAAAACTTAATCAAATGAAAGAAATGGAATTAAGCATCTCACTTGGTATCAGAAAGGTTGTGTGAGTCAGCATGTTCTGGTAACCCGTAAACATGTTCAAATCCATACAATGAAAAATCCAGCCCCACAGAGGTTGGCCCTGTGCAGATATAAGAAACAAAAGAGGCTGTTATCCTAAAATGTGTTAAATTATTTGGAAAACTGTTTAGGAATGACTGACATTCTTATAATATTATTATTTTTTTAATTATTCTATATAACTCAATGCAAATTCTTAAAATATATTAAATGTTCTATATTTTACAATATATTAATTAAAACAAAATATATTAATTATATTAACTACAAAAAGGCCAAAAACCTACATAAACACACAGGCTATGAAACACAACATTCTTCCAGGAAAAACAAGACAAGAAGCAAGCACTTCACCAATTATGCAGATAAAAAATAAGAGAAGAGGCACCAAATAGTGTGTATGGTATGGGTAAAAGGCAGCACACCCCAATATACAGCTTCTACTTACAGGATACTAAGCACTTGATAAGTGCCACAAATGCCTTCTGAACAATTAGCAGCTGTCCAGCAAGCTGATCCAGGCACTTGATAACTTGATGTGGCACTTATCAAGTGCCTGACATATTGTGAGTATATCACCTTGTCGTTCATATAGCTTCCAGACCCACTGATATACACTATTGTGGTGCCCTTGTTTTTTATCTCTCACTTATACAGCTCCAATCCGGAGGGACCGACTGCCTGGATCAGCTTGCTGGACAGCTGCTAATTGTTCAGAAGGCATTTGTGGCACTTATCAAGTGCTTAGTATCCTGTAAGTAGAAGCTGTATATTGGGGTGTGCTGCCTTTTACCCATACAATACACACTATTTGGCGCCTCTTCTCTTATTTTTTATCTGCAGATCGTGTGTTTGGCCAATCAAACATTTGGAAGGAGTTTTGCTGCCTGGGGACCTCTATACATCCTTACACTAGTGTGGACTTTCTGAATATGACTAATTTTGCATTGATGGTTTGCAATCTTCAGCTTTAGCACTGTGGACACTGTTTTATTTTATGAATTTGTACTTCATTGCACAAATTTATTTTATCACTTCACATTAACATTTTTATTTATCTCTTTATAGTTTAGGATTTTTGATATATGTGGGGGAACAGTTTGATATATTCTACACCTCATTTTAGGCGCATCTGACGTTATTTTATTATACTTCACCAATTATAACTGTGAGAACTCTGCATGTTGCATATAGAGATACGTTAATGACTAGTCTATGATTTTGAAAGGCGCCTTATTATATCACAACAACATGTGGATTAACTGGCAGCATTATGCAGCTCCCAGTACTGCAAAAAACTTCCATGGTTCAATAACAAATAAAAAATTTGTGGAAAGTGGTTTGATGAGGAGTTAAAAACAGTAGTGAGCCACACTGTAACTCTCAGATCTAAGGTTGGATAACTCTGCTTTAAAACTAAGCATCATTGTTTCAACATTTTCCCTTTAATAAGTCACAGCACAGTCAATAAACCACTTTTTTTATATACATTAGCTGTCAAAAGAACAGATAAGGGGCAGTCTGCAGAGGCTTAGATACAAGATAATCACAGAGGTAAAAAGTGTATTATTATAAAGTTATGCAAAACTGGGGAATGGGTAATAATGGAATTAAACAATAAAACATTTGGAGTAGACTGTCACTTTAATCTCGCCAAGTGCTCATCTTTTCTTTTGTTTTCTCACAAAATGGAGCATATTACGGTTTACTTGGCTGAACTGCTTACACCTCTACTTGACTCCCTTTTTTACTGGTGTCGTTTTACAAAAGATATTTTGTATAACTTTTGTTTTTATTCTATGGCTAGTTTAAAGGGACAATTAAGTCTAAAAAAAACTTTCATGTTTCAAATAGGGCATGTCATTTTAAACAACTTTTCCATTTACTTTTATCACCAATTTTGCTTTGTTCTCTTTGTATTCTTAGTTGAAAGAAGGAAGGCTCATATGATAATTTCTAAGCCCTTGAAGGCCACCTCTTATCACGTTTTATTATTTGCTTTTCACAACAGGGGAGAGCTAGTTCATGTGAGTCATATAGATAACATTGTGATCATGCCCGTGGCTTGTGGCAGACACTGCACTAATTGGCTAAAATGCAAGTCAATAGATTATAAATAAAATGTCATGTGATGAGGGGGCTGTCAGAAGATGCTTAGATACAAGTTAATCACAGAGGTAAAAAGTATAGTAATATAATGGTGTTGGTTATGCAAAACTGGGGAATGGGTAATAAAGGGATTATCTATCTTTTTAAACAACAACAATTCTGGTGCTGACTGTCCCTTTAATCTTAATGTTATCTAGTAATCTATGGAGCGGCAAATCCTGGCCCCAGTTATAGTAGAGTAACAGTACAGGACTTTCTAGGGTAATAAAAAAAAAATTTCTGTTAAAACATCTTTATGTACGAACATATATGCATATAAAATATAAACCATGTTTGCTTTTTGGCACCTAATCTGATTTATTCTGACTGATTCTCTGGTTTAGTGCAACATACCCTCTTTGTTTATTTCCTTTCGCCTAGATTTAGAGTTCTGCAGTAGCCATCAAAACCAGCGTTAAGGGCTCCTAACGCTGCTTTTTACCGCCCGCTGGTATTTAGAGTCAGTCAGGAAAGGGTCTAACGCTCACTTTCCAGCCGCGACTTTTCCATACCGCAGATCCCCTTACGCCAATTGCGTATCCTATCTTTTCAATGGGATCTTCCTAACGCCGGAATTTAGAGTCTTGGCTGAAGTGAGCGTTAGAACTCTAACGACAAAACTCCAGCCGCAGAAAAAAAGTCAGGAGTTAAGAGCTTTCTGGGCTAACGCCGGTTCATAAAGCTCTTAACTACTGTGCTCTAAAGTACACAAACACCCATAAACTACCTATGCACCCCTAAACTGAGGCCCCCCCCACATTGCCGCCACTCTAATAATTTTTTTAACCCCTAATCTGCCGACTGCACACCGCCGTAAGCTACATTATCCCTATGAACCCCTAATCTGCTGCCCCTAACATCGCCGACACCTAAATAATATTTATTAACCCCTAATCTGCCCCCCCCCCCCCAACGTCGCCGCTACCTTACCTACAATTATTAACCCCTAATCTGCCGACTGGACCTCGCCGCCACTATAATAAAGGTATTAACCCCTAAAGCTAAGTCTAACCCTAACCCTAACACCCCCCTAAATTAAATATAATTTAAATCTAACAAAATAAATTATTTCTTATTAAATAAATGAATCCTATTTAAAGCTAAATACTTACCTGTAAAATAAACCCTAATATAGCTACAATATAACGAATAATTATATTGTAGCTATTTTAGCATTTATATTTATTTTACAGGCAACTTTGTATTTATTTTAACTAGGTACAATAGCTATTAAATAGTTATTTACTATTTAATAGCTACCTAGTTAAAATAATTACAAAATTACCTGTAAAATAAATCCTAACCTAAGTTACAATTAAACCTAACACTACACTATCAATAAATTAATTAACTAAACTACCTACAATTACCTACAATTAAATCAACTAAACTAAATTACAAAAACAAACAAACACTAAATTACAAAAAATAAAAAAAGATTACACCTACTCTAAGCCCCCTAAAAAAATAACAAAGCCCCCCAAAATAAAAAAATGCCCTACGCTATTCTAAAATAAAAAGTTAACAGCTCTATTACCTTACCAGCCCTTAAAAGGGCTTTTTGCGGGGCATGCCCCAAAGAAATCAGCTCTTTTGCCTGTAAAAAAAAGCATACAATACCCCCCCCAACATTACAACCCACCACCCACATACCCCTAATCTAACCCACCCAAACCCCCCTTAAAAAACCTAACACTAAGCCCCTGAAGATCTCCCTACCTTGTATTCACCCAGCCGGGTATCACCGATCCGTCCAGAAGAGGGTCCGAAGTCTTCATCCTATCCAACAAGAAGAGGTCCTCCAGAGGGTCCAAAGTCTTCATCTTATCTGACAAGAAGAGGTCCTCCAGAGGGTCCAAAGTCTTCATCCAGGCGGCATCTTCTATCTTTTTCCATCCGGAGCAGAGCGGGTCCATCTTGAAGCAGCCGATGCGGAGCCATCCTTCCTCACCGACAGACTAACGACGAATGAAGGTTCCTTTAAATGACGTCATCCAATATGGCGTCCCTCGAATTCCGATTGGCTGATAGGAATCGGAATTAAGGTAGGAAAAATCTGGATTGGCTGATTCAATCAGCCAATCAGATTCAAGTTCAATCCGATTGGCTGATCCAATCAGCCAATCAGATTGAGCTCGCATTCTATTGGCTGTTCCGATCAGCCAATGGAATGCAAGCTCAATTTGATTGGCTGATCCAATCAGCCAATTGGATTGAACTTGAATCTTATTGGCTGATTCAATCAGCCAATCAGATTTTTCCTACCTTAATTCCGATTGGCTGATAGAATCCTATCAGCCAATCGGAATTCGAGGGACGCCATATTGGATGAAGTCATTTAAAGGAACCTTCATTCGTCGTTAGTCCGTCAGTGAGGAAGGATGGCTCCGCGTCGGCTGCTTCAAGATGGACCCGCTCCGCTCCGGATGGAAGAAGATAGAAGATGCCGCCTGGATGAAGACTTTGGACCCTCTGGAGGACCTCTTCTTGCCGGATAGTATGAAGACTTCAGACCCTCTGGAGGACCTCTTCTTGCCGGATAGGATGAAGACTTCGGATCCTCTTCTGGACGGATCGGTGATACCCGGCTGGGTGAATACAAGGTAGGGAGATCTTCAGGGGCTTAGTGCTAGGTTTTTTAAGGGGGGTTTGGGTGGGTTAGATTAGGGGTATGTGGGTGGTGGGTTGTAATGATGGGGGGGTATTGTATGCTTTTTTTTACAGGCAAAAGAGCCGATTTCTTTGGGGCATGCCCCGCAAAAAGCCCTTTTAAGGAATGGTAAGGTAATAGAGCTGTTAACTTTTTATTTTAGAATAGGGTAGGGCATTTTTTTATTTTGGGGGGCTTTGTTATTTTTTTAGGGGGCTTAGAGTAGGTGTAATTAGTTTAAAATTCTTGTAATCTTTTTTTATTTTTGTAATTTAGTGGGTTTTTTTGTAATTTAGTTTAGTTGATTTGATTGTAGGTAATTGTAGGTAGTTTATTTAATTAATTTATTGATTGTAGTGTTAGGTTTAATTGTAACTTAGGTTAGGATTTATTTTACAGGTAATTTTGTAATTATTTTAACTAGGTAGCTATTAAATAGTAAATAACTATTTAATAGCTATTGTACCTAGTTAAAATAAATACAAAGTTGCCTGTAAAATAAATATAAATGCTAAAATAGCTACAATATAATTATTCGTTATATTGTAGCTATATTAGGATTTATTTTACAGGTAAGTATTTAGCTTTAAATAGGATTAATTTATTTAATAAGATTTAATTTATTTCGTTAGATTTAAATTATATTTAATTTAGGGGGTGTTAGGGTTAGACTTTAGGGGTTAATACATTTATTATAGTAGCGGCGAGGTCCGGTCGGCAGATTAGGGGTTAATACTTGAAGTTAGGTGTCAAAGATGTTAGGGAGGGCAGATTAGGGGTTAATAAAATTTATTATAGGGGTTGCGAGACGGGAGTGCGGCGGTTTAGGAGTTAATAAATTTATTATAGTGGCGGCGAGGTCCGGTCGGCAGATTAGAGTTTAATAAGTGTAGGTAGGTAGCGGCGACGTTGGGGGGGCAGATTAGGGGTTAATAAATATAATATAGGGGTCGGCGGTGTTAGGGGCAGCAGATTAGGGGTTCATAGGGATAATGTAGGTTGCGGCGGTGTCCGGAGTGACAGATTAGGGGTTAAAAATAATATGCAGGGGTCAGCGATAGCGGGGGCGGCAGATTAGGGGTTAATAAGTGTAAGGTTAGGGGTGTTTAGACTCGGGGTACATGTTAGGGTGTTAGGTGCAGACTTAGGAAGTGTTTCCCCATAGGAAACAATGGGGCTGCGTTAGGAGCTGAACGCTGCTTTTTTGCAGGTGTTAGGAAACAATGGGGCAGTTTGAGCTGAAAAAAAACCTATGGGGGAATCATGCACGAGCACGTTTTTCAAGCTGGCCGCTACCGTAAGCAACGCTGGTATTTAGAGTTGAAGTGGCGGAAAATATGCCTGAACGCTCCCTTTTTGGAGCCTAACGCAGCCCTTCAGAGAACTCTAAGTACCAGCGTTATTTAAAAGGTGCGGGGGGAAAAAAACACGCATAGCTAACGCACCCCTTTGGCCGCAAAACTCTAAATCTAGGTGTATTTTAGTTTTGTTTTGATTTTATATGTTAAAAATGAGGAGATTAGTTAATTATATATGTAGGAAATGAACCCCCACCAGTTTTTTATTGTCTATAGAAAATGATGAGTTATTTCTTTAATGACTCTGAGAGACCCTTTGCTGCCTTCTTACTTGTATCTAAGAAGAGAGCACATAGCATATACATAATCATTGTACCATTAATGATTTTATAAAATCTGATGCCAATAGTATGTTGTTTATAACTCTTCATACTCTGGGCGCGATCCGATATACGGCGCAGGTTTTGGCGCAAGCGTGGAAACCTGCGCTGCCCGTAGTTTCACCTTGCACAGTGAGCTATCACATATATGGCGCCGGCAGTTCCTAAAGTGCCGTAAGTCAGACAAACTAGCGATGTCCAGAAATAAGCGTAAGTACAAATTTCTGGAGTCGCCAGTGACTTACGGCACTTTAGAAACTGCCGCCGCCTAAAAAACCTAAAGTATAAAATATCCCGAAACTGCCTAACACGCCTCCCAAAAATAGCCTGACACGTATACCCCTCTATCCGCATTCCCCCCTCTCACTTCTAACAATAAATGTATTAACCCCTAAACCACCACTCCCGGACCCCACTGCCACCTATATTATATGTATTACCCACTAATCTGATCCCCCTATTTTTAAATAAATCTAAATAATATTAATATTAACTAAATTATTCCTATTTAAAACTAAATACTTATCTATAAAATAAACCCTAAGATAGCTACAATATAATTAATAATTACATTGTAGCTATTTTAGGGTTTATATTTATTTTACAGGTAACTTTGTATTTATTTTAAATACAATTATCTCCCAACTGAAGTTACATAACTGACTATACAAATTACTGCAGCTTTTTTATCAAATGTGGCAACTAGCTAGCTTTTGAATACTGAGCTTACCTGTACAATGCTATTGATGCACAAATAATTTACAATTTATGACATCATCAACATCATCATTAACCTTTTTTTTTTATAGAAGTATATTTTATGGTTTTCACATATATTGTGTTTATGATCATTTATTTACTTATTTACTGTTAGAATTATTAAATAATCATTTCAGGTCAAAATTGAAACGTTCATAAATGCTTTTCAATTTGAAATAGAAAATGCCATTAGCAAAAATGCTTCTAGTGAAAGTTATTACGGTTTTTATGTAGCATACGCACATATCCTGTGAGGGCCTGTGCACCAGTACTCAAGCTCAGAGAGCTGAAGATGGTTAATATTGTGCCTGTGAAGACATAATTTGTGTCATACAAGCCACCACTGACTCTCTGAGAAGATGTGGTGTTTGAAAACTGGTGCATGGGACCTCACAGCATATGTGCGTATGCCACAGTAAAACAGTAATAAATTTAGTAGAAGCACTTTTGCTAATGAAAGTATGTTGCAAAAATGCTTCTATTTTATACTGAGGTGCACCCATGCACATTTAAATTTTAACCTTTTCTATCCCTTTAACATTGGTTTGGAAAGCACAGGACAGACTGGCCAGTGCAACGTAATATTTCTGTAAAATTAATCATTTTGGTGACAGTGTGTATTTGACAAAGGTTAAAAAAATCTTACCATTTGCTTTACTGTCCAAAAGATGATTATTACATTCTTGCCCAAGTTCATCCTGACATTGGAGATAAAAATGGAGGTTAAATTAGGAGATATGGAAGAAATATTATATTTTTTTTGTAAAATAGATGTTCCTGTACTGAGAAATAAATAGTTTTATGATGTTGCCGTACTGAGGAAAAAATGCTTTATAAGCAGTGGGAGATCTGTTTATCGGCATTTCAAAAACCTCCAGCTGCTTAAAAATAAAATACTCCTTTATTGCATTTATTTCACGGGGTCGAAAAGATAGCAAGCCACATTTCTTATTATCTGTTGGAACCTGTGAAATGAAAAAAATAAAGGTCCTTTTTTATTTTTAAGCAGCTGGAGGTTTTTGAATTTGTTGAATGTGGATAGCCTTGGTTAGCCTCCTCCGTTGTATGCATTTACTTAATGCTGTCTCTGATTTCCTACTGTTATTGGTTAGATCTGCTTCTTTACCCAGTTATACTACCTGTTAGCTTTAACTCAAAATGAAAAGCTTTAATTAACACGTTTAAATAGTGCTCTCATATGTAAGATAAAACTTTTCATATTTTCTGTACCTTTAAATTCCTGATATAGTAAAATGGCATCTACCATAGAAAACAGTCTTAAAGGGACAGTCAAGTCCAAAAAAAACTTTCATGTTTCAAATAGGGCATGTAATTTTAAACAACTTTCCAATTTACTTTTATCAACAATTTTGCTTTGTTCTCTTGGTATTCTAGTTGAAAGCAAACCTAGGAAGGCACATATGTTAATTTCTAAGCCCTTGAAGGCCGCCTCTATTTTATTTACTTTTCACAGCAGGGGAGAGCAAGCTCATGTAGGCCATATAGATAGCATTGTGATCACGCTTGTGGCTAGTGGCAGACACTGCACTAATTGGCTAAAATACAAGTCAATAGATAATAACTAAAAGTCATGTGAATAGGGGCGGTCAGAAGATGCTTAGATACAAGTTAGTCACAGAAGTAAAAAGTGTATTAATATAACAGTGTTGGTTTTGCAAAACTGGGGAATGGGTAATAAAGGGATTATCTATCTTTTTAAACTACAACAATTCTGGTGTTGACTGTCCCTTTAAGAGAGATATGCACATTTAATTAAAATGAGACTAATTATTCATAAATACATACAGTGTAACACGCTGCAGGTCTATCTTTGTTTAAAGGGACACTGTACCCAAATTTTTTCTTTCGTGATTCAGATAGAGCATGACATTTTAAGCAACTTTCTAATTTACTCCTATTATCAAATTTTCTTCATTCTCTTGAAATCTTTATTTGAAATGCAAGAATGTAAGTTTAGATGCCGGCCCATTTTTGGTGAACAACCTAAGTTGTTCTTGCTGATTGATGGATAAATTCATCCACCAATCAAAAATTGCTGTCCAGAGTTCTGAACCAAGAAAAAAGCTTAGATGCCTTCTTTTTTATATAAAGATAGCAAGAGAATGAAGAAAAATTGATAATATGAGTAAATTAGAAAGTTGCTTAAAATTGCATGCTCTATCTGAATCACAAAAGAAACATTTTTGGTTCAGTGTCTGTTAGGGGTAAGTAGTATAACATATAGGAGAAATTGCATTTGCAAGTTTATTTGTATATATATGAAGTAGCTGGTTTTATGCTTTCAAAACACAGTTGATTGCAATGGGTTGAATTTTAGATAATAAGAATATCTCATTATGTTATAATTGTCTGTAAAATCAGAGCTCAGTGCGTAGACGGAGCAATAGAAAATTGTCATTTTCTTATTTAAAGGACAAGTGCAATAACACTGTACTAGTAGTTTGCAAAATATATTTTAAGAGACCTTTCTTTGTATATATTTATTTTAAATCTTCCATTTAGATAGCAGATATTTCTTTTTGCAGCATAACTTAATTCTCTCTGTAATGCAAACTGAAGTGATAAGTTGTCTACAATTTTAGTGTAGGGATCCATGAGACTAGCGGACAGAAAAAAAAAACGAGAAAAAACAGAGGAGTGAAAATATTTAAAGGGATACAGGCAAACTGATATAACATCTGAGAATTTAAGGGAATATTTACATAAAAGACGATGAGGTTTACTGTAAGCCTAACACTAGAATATTTCACTGTGTTAGCAGTTTCGATTAAAGATTATTTTTAGTTTGGGTAAAATGTCCCTTTAACTAGCCTGCATACCGCTGTGAGTGCGTTCTTATGCTGCTTATGCTTGTTTAGGCTATTTAATGAACGTCAGTATACATTTTTTATTATAAGGATCATTGGTAATAATTTAAAGGGGAAATTGTATTAGTATTCTTTTGTAGAAAGCTTATTTTTTGTGTTATATGCGGTTGTTATATTTGGCCGGAGAGCTGCAGAATGGTGAATATCAAATTATATACAAAGTTAAATCCAATCATTTTGTTGTGGTTAAACTAATTAGCATTTATCAAGTTTTAGTGTGAATTTTATATTTTTAAGCAGTAAACAGTGTTTCTCCTTTAAGTAAAAATGAACCTTTGAGCTTGCCTCACTATCTTTGAGAGGAATGATAACACTGTGCATGTTTTGCTTTTCTTTAAAAAAAAAAAAAAAAAAAAGTTTCTCTGTTTGGCTTTGTTGCAGAGAGAACGATTTGCACTTTACATTGAAAGCGGCAGTACTGGTGTTCTATGTTATAAATATGATAACTATAAATTGCTCACTACAAAGAAACAAGTATTTATATTATATTCTGTCACAGAATATAGCTTAAAAATGATAATTTTATTTCTGTGGCTGTCAAACTGTATCTCACAGATAGTTCAGAACTCTTTGTTATTTAAAATAACCCCCACTGCGTTCAATAAATAAATGAGATATTATTTAATGACGTGATTTCAGTGACACTTTAAAATATATATAGTTATTTGGTTATTAACTAGTCTACCACTATTATTGCAATGACTTTGATTGCTGCTTAACAGCTAAGCCGTGGTCTATAAGGTGTCTACAAATAAACACCCCTAAAACAAATGATGCACATTTTATCTGATTCTACTGCATTTATATAACTTGCTAATTTATCTGATCACAGTTTTAGTTTTATTTATATGGCTAACGTGTATTTTGTCTCTTGGTGTTGTAATGAGATTTATACAGCCTGTGATAAGAGGCAGCCCTCAAAGGCTTAAAAATTAGCATATGAGCCTACCTATGTTTGGTTTAAATCTAGGAAGGTTGGTTAAAATTAAAAGTCCTATCTGAATAATGAAATTTTCATTTATCCTAGAATGTCCCTTTAACAGTGGCTACCGTGGTTATCTGATCGTTCCCAAATAAGCGCAATTTTATTTGTGCAATCTGCAACTGAAGTTTCTTGGGCATCTGCTGTGATTGTTTTCTTTGTGTGATATCAAAGTTTTGTACATAGTGGATGTTTTTAATTGTTTGTAGTGTTCTGAGAGTGTTGCATTTCAGTGACTGTCAGAATATGTGTTGCATTTTAAGTTAATTGTGGTTGTTTGAAATTTGTGTCAGCAGCTAATGATTTGTTTTGTGAAAGACAAGAACGATTGGTTTTCACTGTTTGTTTGTTATGTTTTTCTCTTTTGTGACTACGTGTGGAAGCGTGCTGTATGGACAGCATATTGAATTGTGAAGTGTATTTCATTTTGCTTGCTATTGAGAATTGTCTCTGCATGAGTGGAGTGCATGATTTGTCGTTTAGTTTCGTGTTATCTTGTGTTTGCGTGTCACATGAGATGTTTCACGCAAACATGGGGGAAGTATTGATGAGTATTGATGAATATCTTTATGTAATGGGGGTGATTGTTTTTAGGAGGTGAACCTAAAACGTTTTGAATCTCCTCGTACAATGTTATTGTCTAACCACCAGCTGTGACCTAAATTTCCTTGTCTTACCCTTATGCAGGATGCACTACGTCCCTAGGATTGTCTAGAACTTTCCTTCATTGGGAATCTGGCCACGGAAAAGCATCTACCTTGATGGCCACCCCGGTCGTAGCCTGTACACCCACACCCCACTCCTTTTTTTCCCTCCCTGGTGGATTAGATCTTTTTATTGTCTTTCTGTCTTAATTTCAGATGCCTAAAATGTTTTATTTTTCTATTTGGTTCTTAACACTATATTTGTATTTGCAGGATGAGAGTATGCAGCGGTCTTCAGAGATTGAAACACACTAACTGAATTATTTTTGAGTTTCCATATTTAGGTAAAATCTGTACAGGCAAAATTCCATAAGTGCACTCTTCAAAAGATTAAAGATTGAAAGCAAGTAAACCTTTAAAGAAAGAAAAGATGAAAGACCTTTTGTCAAGCTTGTTTTAACCACCATACTGCAGTAAAAGTTACTGAACTATCTTTGGATCCATTCTTTGCTTTGCATGCTGGTACCAGCCCCAGAACTGGACTCTGGGTAATCCATGACTGTTTCCTCTGATGTGTGTCGTCAGGACATAAAGACTATCCTTCTCTGGACTGTGCCTTACCGCTCGATATGGAGGTCCTGTTATGCTGTTACAGGGTCAACCAATTAAATTTGGGGAGTATTGTTTTAACTCCATTCCTTATATTGCTTGTTTGGTATTCTCTTGTATTTGTTTTATTTTTATTGATTATATTGGGTATAAGACATCATATGCTTCATTGGTATTAGTGCACATGGTAGTTTATGTGCTTAACAAAGTAACCCTTTAGATAAATGTAACTGTGAACTTCGCAGTATTGTACTCTATTGAATGGCCCACTGAGTATAGAAAATAGGTTTAAGGAAAATGCTGCAACATAGCATAATATTTTAGACCCTTCACCCTTTAGAACATAAGGACACGTCTAAGCTAGAAGTTTATAGTAAATATACAGAGAAATGTTTGTTCAGGGAATAGCATAATTATAGTTTATGAAAGCAAATTTATTTTTCCCTTTTATTAATTAGTATGGTATCTGCAAAGTGAATTTGGTCATTCTTGATGTTTGTCAAAGAGAGTAATTCTTACCATAAAGATGTGTTTACCTTTAAAAGAACTTGTAGTTTTAAATGATGTTCTGTTTGTATGCTTTCCTCATACAGGAGTGTGAGAGAATTTTAGGTTGCATAAAATAATTAGTAAACTAGTAGTGTTTATATCAGATGAGATTGTTGAATATTAGGATCATGATTGGAGAATTATAAACATTATAGATAGCAGCCATGCAGATTAAAGCAACACAAGGTTCTTTTATTTTTTTTTAGTTTCAAAGTGACAGTGTAAAGAAATTCATTTATTTTTATTGACTGTTTTCTTTTTTCCATTCTTACTACAGGGCAGGGCTTAGCATAAGTTTTAGCATAACCATTCAGGCCCTTGATGAAGTCTGACAGGTTTTCACTTGCTTAGTATTCATGAAGTATCATTTAAAAGTGTATAGGGAAGTTGTAAATTATTCTCTGAGAAATATCAATGTATTTAGTTTGTATTATATATCAACAATGTTTTGTTTGATTTTAAATGACATAGGATGAAAGTGACGTTTTATTGGGACATAATTGTGATTGTATTGCGGTGTGTACTCATCCTGTACTGTTTCTGTTTGCTTCCTAGACTCCCTGTGACTCGAGTGTTTGCTTGCCATGGGTATCCACTGGTTGCCTTGTCTACCCTATGAACAAACCATCAGATTTCCAGTATCTCCCTGCGGAAGAACCGTGGATAAGCACCCCTACTGCAAATGAACTGTTGGAGAACTGTATTATAGCAAAGTGTCATGGTGTAGCGCTCTCAAATGGACAAAGACTGTTCTTAAAGTGATCAGAGGCCACCTAGAGACAGTTGTGCTGTTGCTATGTCATGCTTTACTGTGAAGGAACTGTTGGACATATTGGGGGGTGCTAGCAATGCAGGTGGAGAGATAGAAGATGCAGCGTTGTTTGGGGGTAGATGGGGGGCTGGTTGGGTCTCTGTGCCGGTAGACCGGTAGTTTTGGGAAGGCTGGAAGATAGATGGAGGGTATTGGAGGGGTTGTACCTATATGCAGTGACAATTAGCCTATAAAAGTATATCACGACATAGGAATATTTTTCTCTTTAGTATTCTTATAGAGTTCTGTTACCATAATATAAGGCTTTACTAATTTTCTATGCCTGTCTATTTTTATGTTATTCTGTTAGAATAAAAGGATGGTATGTTAGGGGTAATATGAACCTGATGGCAGCCATCTTGTTCCATGCAGCCATCTTGTGATGATTAGTATCCATTTTGTAATGATTAGACTTTTATTATACTGGGTTATTATGTAGTGAGAACTAGGTGCATGTTATGATAGTTTCCTTAGCTGTTCGGCCTTGTCAATGTACCCTGGCCCTACGCCCAGAATAAGATGGTTAGAAACCTTGCTGTCTCCGCAGATGTTAGTCTATTATGACTATGTAATTATTGTTATGAGAAACTCATGTTCCAGATTTACCTTGTATTTTGCTCTGTATAACTGTGTAAGATGACGCGGTCCTAACGTGTCATCCCCTTAACCCTGTATGCTGTTATAAGAAAGGCTTGCACTGTGCAATAAACAGAATTGGCTTTCGATCATAATGCTGCGTGGTCTGAGTCATTCTAAGGGGCCCTTATCAGATAATCTACATATGCCTCAGGTGGTACACTGGTCCCGTGGCTTCGGCCTGACTTGACACTTACCCCCCTAAAGAAAAAAATATCTGTTACTCTTTTGTGTGTCTTAATTTTGCAAAAATGATAATTCAGATTTTGCTAGATTAAAAATGTATTTCCAAAGTGCTTGGCTTCATTACTACATTTACTGCATTATTTTACACTTGCTGTGTTACTAAATATTTAATATATACCACTGCCAGACATTTACCAGTCAGTATTAGCAAGGGTAGAAATGTATCACTATAGTCTTCCCAATTACTAGCCCACTCAATGTTAATGTCTTACTCTTTTGCTGTAATTTCATAGTATCTGGGAGAAATGTACACAATCAATGAAACCAACGTTAGAGTCCTGAAACTCCACCCATGTCTGACCTGGCCCACCCACAACTATATTAACCTTATGCACAACCAGGTACTATTCCAATAAATTGTAATCATGGCTGACTAAGCCTCTAAACGTCCTACTTGAGACCCTGGATCTCAACACAAAATCCTTCAAAAACCCAATGGACCCACTATATGACACCCTACTGCAAACACCTCACTTATAAACAACCCCCTACACTATCCCCCACACTTAAATCAGACCCTTTTGCAAACCCTCATTGCCTACCCCTTAAACACCTAAAAGTCCATACAAATAGGACTGTTATTTATTTGAGTCTCCTGTCTATTACTAAGCAATCTGCCCAGCTTCTTGCTACTCCTGCCTTAGGGTTCCATCCTGTTGAGAGGTCGCAAGTATGACAGGGTAACAGTAAATACAGAGGGCTCGATTTATCAAGCCCTTCTCCTCCCTATGACAGCAGGTTCTCACAAGAGAACCTGCAGTCACAATTTATCAAGCAGTGCTTCCCTAACCTCTTCTCCACCTCTTAGGTGGAGGATTTCAATCTTCCAGGTCTCGTCCGACCCGGGAGATTGACAGCTTCTGCCCCTGTGTGATTAGTTGTGTGCGGGCAGGGGGCGGGATTGAAAATAGCGCTTGTGTGCAATTATGAAGAGGCTAGCTTGAGCGGACAGGGGCGCATATGTACGCCCCTATCCGCCCTTGCTTGATAAATCTAGCCCAGAGTATTGGAAGGTACATATCAAAAGAGAGTAACCCTTATCAGTATTGCATACGTTTTATTCTACTCTTTATGTATCACTATATTTACTTTCTGATTGGCTTCATGCATTTACTGTGCCTCTTGCATATGGCTGTAGAATATGTTAGCACTGTATAAATAATACAAATAAATATAACAATGGGTAGTTCTCACATGCAAACTTTTTTTATTATTATTACAAGAGAGTTTCTATACCTGAGAAAAATCCTGTGGCCCATCATTGTTACTTCTTGACATTTCACTGTGAACATAAATCAAACATAACAAATGAACAGCAAATCTAAGAGGTAAATATCCGTATCTGAACTCCTGGAAAGGTCAATACAACACAAGCTTATTTGCTGTACAAACAAGCAACTGGAAAAGGTGATCACCATAGCCAGACAGAGAGAAACCTGATGAATAAACTTTTTTTGATAGTTAATATATTTGTTTGAGCTGGTTGATTATACTTTAAGAGCGCTGTATTCCCTCTCTTTTCTCTGGCATGACAATACTTAAGTCATTCTGTTCTCCTTCTTTGAATTTTTCTTACAAACACACATATATATATATATATATATATATATAAACGCATATATACAGAATATATATATATATATATATATATAGATGCGCACACACACACATACACTTAGTTGTTTAAATCCCACCAAAAGGTCATCCACATGGGTGCACTATTGAAGTACAATAGACAAATAAGAATGTGCACTCTCAGGATTTGTGAATAAACAGGTCAAATTTATTGACGTTGCGGGGTCAAGTTTGACCCAGAAACATCAATATGTTTGACCTGTTTATTCACAAATCCTAAGAGTTCACATTCTTATTTGTCTATATATATATATATATATATATATATATATATATATATATATATGTATATATATATACAGGGAGTGCAGAATTATTAGGCAAATGAGTATTTTGACCACATCATCCTCTTTATGCATGTTGTCTTACTCCAAGCTGTATAGGCTCGAAAGCCTACTACCAATTAAGCATATTAGATGATGTGCATCTCTGTAATGAGAAGGGGTGTGGTCTAATGACATCAACACCCTATATCAGGTGTGCATAATTATTAGGCAACTTCCTTTCCTTTGGCAAAATGGGTCAAAAGAAGGACTTGACAGGCTCAGAAAAGTAAAAAATAGTGAGATATCTTGCAGAGGGATGCAGCACTCTTAAAATTGCAAAGCTTCTGAAGCGTGATCATCGAACAATCAAGCGTTTCATTCAAAATAGTCAACAGGGTCGCAAGAAGCGTGTGGAAAAACCAAAGCGCAAAATAACTGCCCATGAACTGAGAAAAGTCAAGCGTGCAGCTGCCAAGATGCCACTTGCCACCAGTTTGGCCATATTTCAGAGCTGCAACATCACTGGAGTGCCCAAAAGCACAAGGTGTGCAATACTCAGAGACATGGCCAAGGTAAGAAAGGCTGAAAGACGACCACCACTGAACAAGACACACAAGCTGAAACGTCAAGACTGGGCCAAGAAATATCTCAAGACTGATTTTTCTAAGGTTTTATGGACTGATGAAATGAGAGTGAGTCTTGATGGGCCAGATGGATGGGCCCGTGGCTGGATTGGTAAAGGGCAGAGAGCTCCAGTCCGACTCAGACGCCAGCAAGGTGGAGGTGGAGTACTGGTTTGGGCTGGTATCATCAAAGATGAGCTTGTGGGGCCTTTTCGGGTTGAGGATGGAGTCAAGCTCAACTCCCAGTCCTACTGCCAGTTTCTGGAAGACACCTTCTTCAAGCAGTGGTACAGGAAGAAGTCTGCATCCTTCAAGAAAAACATGATTTTCATGCAGGACAATGCTCCATCACACGCGTCCAAGTACTCCACAGCGTGGCTGGCAAGAAAGGGTATAAAAGAAGAAAATCTAATGACATGGCCTCCTTGTTCACCTGATCTGAACCCCATTGAGAACCTGTGGTCCATCATCAAATGTGAGATTTACAAGGAGGGAAAACAGTACACCTCTCTGAACAGTGTCTGGGAGGCTGTGGTTGCTGCTGCACGCAATGTTGATGGTGAACAGATCAAAACACTGACAGAATCCATGGATGGCAGGCTTTTGAGTGTCCTTGCAAAGAAAGGTGGCTATATTGGTCACTGATTTGTTTTTGTTTTGTTTTTGAATGTCAGAAATGTATATTTGTGAATGTTGAGATGTTATATTGGTTTCACTGGTAAAAATAAATAATTGAAATGGGTATATATTTGTTTTTTGTTAAGTTGCCTAATAATTATGCACAGTAATAGTCACCTGCACACACAGATATCCCCCTAAAATAGCTATAACTAAAAACAAACTAAAAACTACTTCCAAAACTATTCAGCTTTGATATTAATGAGTTTTTTGGGTTCATTGAGAACATGGTTGTTGTTCAATAATAAAATTAATCCTCAAAAATACAACTTGCCTAATAATTCTGCACTCCCTGTATATATATATATATATATATACATACATATATACATACATAAACATATACACACAGAGGTAGAAAACCCATTATCCAAACTGTTTGGATTTTGGAATATTTTCATCTTTTAAATGGGACCCTTTGAGAGATGGTGTAAACAAGTGTAAACAATATCTTATGTTATTTAAGCAATATTTACATATCATAATACTGCTTATACATGCAACTGAAAATATTAAATATTATTAAAATATTTTTTAATACTTTTGTATTTATAGTACACTCAGAAAGATAGTACAGTACTGTAATCAGTAAGGTAATATTTGTTGTTTCAAATATAGACCATTATTTGCATTTTAAAACACACACACACACACAAAAAGCACAGTCAGAGAAGATTCTAACGTACAGGCAGGGAAAATAGTCATTTTTAATAGTTTTATTTGAAAAAAAATATTAAATAAAATTTTTGGAATTTCAGAATAAGTTTGGATTTTGCATTTCTGCATTTGGGGATTTGTACCTGTACATGTTATATTTATAATAGGACTTATTTAGGGAATAGAGCCCCTTTAAATTTACCACACTTCAAAGTGATTTGAATCATTGTCTTATTACATTAAAAGATCTGTGAATAAAACATGCAAAACCGTCATCCTGAACCAAAGCTTTCTGCTGATAAACCATTTTCATGTTTCCCTAAAGAGGGACTGGATCAAATGAGAAATAATTTTTCTAATTTAAAGAAAATTCATGTAGTAAGCAAGGTCACCATTAAATGTTAATTGTTTTAGGTTGGCTCCATTTGAAATTTAGAGGAAATAAATTTTAAAGGGACATAAAGCCTTAATAAGAACTGATGTATTAGAGCATTTTATTTTTGAAATATTGCCTACCTATGTCTACCTGCTTAGCCTCTGCCAAGAGGTTAAACACATTTAAAGGGACATTAAACCCAAAACATTTCTTTCATGATTCAGATAGAGGACACAATTTTTAAAAAGTTTCCAATTTACTTCTATTATTTTTTCATTCTCATGTTATTCTTAGTTGAAGAGATACCTAGGTAGGTAGCATGCACATGCCTAAAGCACTACTCGACAGGAAATAGTTCTGCGATCTAGTGCCCCTGCTAATGTACAACATTGTTGCAAAACTGCTGCTATATAGTGCTGCAGACACATGCACACTCTTGAGCTTACATTTCTGATTTTCCACAAAGGATAACATATTTGATAATAGAAGTAAATTAGAAAGTTGTTTAAAATGTTATGTTCTATCTAAATCATGAAAGAAAAAAAAAAGGCTTTTATGTCCCTTTAAAGTCAACACTGGGTCAGCAATACATGACATAACATTCAGTTCAGTTACAGAGCCTTACTGGCTTTTTACTCTGGATTTTACTATAGAGTCAATCACAATCCTATAGAAAAGCTTATTAAATGATCTATAAAACATCCCCATGGTATATTTTGTAGAACAATCATTAGATACACTTTATAAAGGACCACCTATCTGTGGGGGTTAAGCACACAGGTATAAGTATACAATATTGCAATATGAAAATGATCTAATGCATTAGAGAGTTTGTTCTTATTGAAACTTCATTAATCTCATCTAGTTTGGGATAAACTTTTATAAACTAAAAATATGGTAGCACAGTTTTGCTAATTATGCTGTCATTGTAATTATTATAACACTCTCTTCATTTTTACTTACATTTCTGTAGATGGTGATTGTTGGTGCTCAAAGTATAGCAGACCCTGGGAGTTAGCACTGAGCACAGGTTTGCCATCTAGAGTGACTGACACACAGAACGGCTGCGATGAGATGTGTAGCTTATAAGGGTCATTTGGATATGCTAAAACCACAGTGCCTACATCTTCTTCCACCACACTCAGCCTTAAAATACATAAAAAATGTGTATATATATATATATATATATATATAATATATTCGCACACTATAACAACTATATAACAAGAGGAATATTATACTTCATCACATTTTTAACAGTAATCCCAGTCAAGTTCCAGAACCTACCAATCGACAATGAGAGGCAGACTCAATAGCCATATTTAAAAAGTGTGAACTGTATTTTTATTGTTGTCAGGCTGTCAGCTTAATAATGTTTTTTCCCCCTTTACTTGTTGAAGGTATCACCCCTATATAACGTTAGTTATTTTTGTCACAAATAATTTTTTACGGTCCTATGATCGGGATATAAGGGTACCACCCTTTCTCACCATTACTCGTAGATATAAAAATATGCTAGGAACAGAACTATCAACTTTACTGAGAGAGAAACAAAAATATTTTATTTTATGTGTAATAACTACAGACCTGGACCAATTTTATTACATTTATTCACTTACTGGTCTTCATTAATGAAATGCCAAATTATTCTGTGCTGCCTTTACATGTCTTAATGGGCAGATAAATCACTTTTGTAACCCTTCTCACTTGTACCTACACTAGGAACAAAACTTTCACACAAGAACGGGTCTGTTATGGTTTTCCACATGTTTAGTTGTTTTAAATATTCTTGTTATTTAATATAAATCCCGTCCCACTTCTTCTTTCTTTTCCCCAACCACATCTAACCTCTTAGTAACTGGCTTCCTCACTAAGACATCAGCCACCTCATATCTTGGTTTTAATGGAGACACCTCGTTAATTTTGATTCTGAAGATATCACCCTCCAATGCAATGATGCATACTTGTAGGGGAACCTAAACATAAAAAAAATGACATTGTTAGATGACTTTTAATATAGGTTGTTTAGATTTTTAGAATAAGAAGTAGCTTCAAGGGAAAACATGCAGGCTGACGTATTTTAACCTGGCAAAGAGATAACATTCCTATGCTCCTAAAATCTTACTTTAGCTATGTGTCTATTTATGCATCTTGGAAATCTCTCTTATGTGACTTAAAGGGACATTAAACACTAAGGTATAGATTACAAGTGGAGCGCTTATCTATTGCGCGCCAGCAAACAGGCAAATTTGTCCATTTGCGGGCACACGATAAATAACCGGCCATTACAAGTGGCTGGTTAGTGCTACCGCAAGCTTGCGTAGCAGTTAGAGCTCAGGGAATTTACCAGAGAGTTAAGATCTCCAATTCATTTTTTGGTTTCAGTTTTATATGAAAAAAAATGTAGATTTTGTTTTCTATACAAAAACTGCACTAGGCAGTTTTTAGGGGTTAAAAGTGTTAGAAAAAAATAAAAAACAACACTGAAAAGTGCCTTTACATTGCGGTCTTTGGGAACTGTGTGTTCCCTGTAAATATATATGTATTTGCTTATATACATATATATTTATGTGTTACTGTGTGTATATATATATATATATACACACACATATTAGCACATAAATATACATGTCTATATTCATTTACATTTATATTTAAAATTGCTGAGCTTGGTTCTCATGGGTACAGCCATTTTCTTAACCTAGATTTCACTGCAGGTATTTGAGTGAGAGTTGCTGCACATATATTTTACCACTGGAATAGAGTGAAAGCAAGATTTCAGCATGGCAACACTAGTGACTAGAGGAGGGAATAAACTCAATATTAGTCTAATAAAATGTATTTAGTGTTTAATGTCCCTTTAAATCTCTTGTTTGCCATTCTAAGATGAGGAAGTTTAAAGCGGCTGTTGGTACTGGTGCTCTGTCTACTGCCCAATGCTGGATTCTGAGAAGGGGTTTAGCACTAAGAATAGAGCGATACCTGAAGAGGAGTGTGCCAAGGTTGCCGCAGTGGATGCCATATTGATGTAAATATTAGCACTGATGGGCTAACCTGCTCTAAGGATAGTGCTATTTATGCTAGTACAATCAGAAATGACCTTGCAGTAGAAATTGTGCCATAATTCACATAGGACGTGTTAAAAGGCCACTGAAAACATTGTGTGCATGGTTATTTTTGTATGAATACCTGGCATTTAGCTGACTCTTGTTTTGATTACTTTTTTGGCCTACACCCTTTCTGTATGAAAAATTCTGGACTGTTGATTCTGTTACTGACTTTTAGAAACTGCTCCCTGGGTAACCCATTTGTCTGCTCTTATTACTTTGACTCCTGTTTGCTGCTAGATATCCTGGTACCTGACCTCGGCCTGACTACTATGTACTACCTCGGTACACTTGGTTCTGGTCCTGCTCTGGTTATGATTACTGCTTGCTTCTGACTACTGCTCACGGAACATCTCCTGCTACACTGGTTCCAGCCATAAAGGTAATTACCCATCTACCTTATAATATTACCTATTAATTGACTACCAATGCATTGCAGATGCTTCTTATAAACAGCACTTTGGAGAATTATAGAAGTAAAGAAACTGGTATAGGGGCCAGTAATAAAAACAAAAGAGACACATCTTATGCCAGCAGCACGTTTCAATTATTTTGGTAGAGCGGGCTTTGAAAGAGTATTAGATACTTCTTACTATTTTATAGTAGGGAACTATCAAAAATAAATTTTGCAGTAGCTCTCAAAGACTCACCTTTGTTGCCTGGTGCAGGATTTGAAATGTGGCACTGTTTTCATCTATAGTGAGGGTGTCTAACTGTGCTTGGTAGAGTGACTGGCCTGGCTGGAGGAGCTTCTGTCTTCTGCATGTAAAATGATAGAAAATAAGGGCTCAAAGAAAGAAACAAAAATGTAAAAAACAATAATCATTAAGTTAACAGTGATTTCCTATAGTAGCATTCTCAAAATAAATGTTTGCTCCAAAAACTATACAGATGAACGTCAAAGCATTCCATTCACAAGCTTTAACAGATGACATTCTGCTCTTTTTATAATGTGTTATGTACAAATGGAAACATAAATGTACAACATGGGTATAGCTGGTAAATAATCAGCTATTTCAAATGCTGAAATGTAATGTCCAATTTGGCCCAGTACAACAGTTTCCAGTTTTTTTCCATGGTATGATGCACGTGGAGGGGGCTACTGCCTTCCCCCTGAACTACAGGAAATACAACAATTTCCACAGCACCACTTAAAAAATGCTTAATTTATTAGTAGAGAAACAAACAATGCAACGTTTCGGCCCCACTGGCCTTAATCATACATATCAAAATATGCACGATTAAGGCCAGTGGAGCCTAAACGCTGCATTGCTTGTTTCTGTACTAATATATTAAGCATTTTTTAAGTGGTGCTGTGGAAATTGTTGTATTTCCTGTAGTTCAGGGGGAAGGCAGTAGCCCCCTCCACGTGCATCATACCAAGGAAAAAAACTGGAAACTGTTGTGCTGGGCCAAATTGGACATTACATTTCAGCATTTGAAATAGCCGATTTAGCCTGTGGTATAGCCACCTATACTGAAAGTTTCGATACTGGAGTATATGCTATTGACAAGCCTAAGTAACACTTCATCTACATAAATAAACCTGAAAATGCAATTTCTCAAATATTTTATACTCTGCATCTGGTATTACAAGTAATTGCAAATACATTAATGGAAAACACTATTTTACAGTGTACTGTCCCTTTAATGCAAATGTACAATATATTTAATGAAAATAAAAACTGTAACTTTACATAAATCCGATTATAATGACTTAGCTTCTGCGATACAAAATAAGATTACTAAATTAGTATTTCACTCCTGAGGTAGCTTTAATCTCCTACCTCTAACTTGACTGTGTAATAGCCGATCCTACCGGCTGTGTGGTATTAGTTAGTATTTATTTTATTTAAAGTTACGTTAAAGGGATAGTCTAGTCAAAATTAAACTTTCATGATTCAGATAGAGCATGCAGTTTTAAGCAACTTGCTAATTTACTCCTATTATCAATTGTTCTTCGTTCTCTTGGTATCTTTGTTTGAAAAAGCAAGAATGTAAGCTTAGGAGCCGGCCTTTTTTTAGTTCAGCACCCGGGTAGCGCTTGCTGATTGGTGGCTACATTTAGACACCAATCAGCAAGCGCTACTCAGGTGCTGAACCAAAAATAGTTTGGCTCCTAAGCTTACATTCTTGCTTTTTCAAATAAAGATACCAAACGAATGAAGAAAAATTGATAATAGTAGTAAATTAGAAAGTTGCTTAAAATTCCATGCTCTATCTGAATCATGAAAGTTTAATGTTGACTAGACTATCCTTTTTTGAAGGAGCAGCAATGCACTACTGGAAACTAGCTGAACACATCAGCAAGCCAATCACATGAGGCATATACGTACAGCTACCAATTAGCAGCTAGCTGCCAGCTCCTGAGACTTTTTCATCAAAGGATACCAAAAGAACAAATCAAATTTGATTAAATAATTAAATTAGAAAGTTATTAAAATTGTATGTTCTGACTCACAAAAGAAACATTTTGGGTTTCATGTCCCTTTAACCCCTGCCAAGAGGTTAAATATATATTTATGTTTAAATAATTTTTTATTATTTTTGAAATAAATCATGAAACAGTAATAACAATAACAATAATAACCTTCCCTCCTCTGACCTCGGTAAGGAGGTATTTTGAAGAACAGGTTTACAATAATGCACAAAGGTGGACCTTGTGGTCCTGAAGATAGGATTCAAGTTCTAACATATTTTTGATTATAAATGTTCCAATATTTGATATCACATTTATTGGAGTAATATCCAAGTCCAGTAGTCTCCAAAGTCTGATGACAATAGTTCTCTCCTTATTATTCTCTGCTGAGTATTAATCTCAGAACTGTTGCGTCTTCTACACGGTTGTCAATCTACTATTCTATATTTATTCAGTTTAACAAATCCTATTCAATTATAAATATTTGACCACTTCTATGGATGTCTAAATTCAGAGAATACATTAACAAGAGGAGGAAAGGGTGAGCAAACGAGAAAGGAATAACAAAAAGAAAAAAAAAGGGGGGGGGTAGTAACTGAGTAGATAAATAAGCTATATTGGGGGGGGGGGGGAAGTGACGACATCTTTTATTTTAAATTATCTGAACATCAGTAATTCTTGACTTAGTTTAATGGCCAACCAGATCCAGACCGCTCAAAAATTTCTATGAATATAAGACTTATTTACTTATTCAATAATACCACACCTTTTGAACCACTTCTTTGTTATCCAATATTCCTGAAGCTAAATCATACATAGTGTATGTGTGTTGAATTTTGTTAAATATCTCTGACCAGGTGGGAGCACCTGTTTTCCAATGTCTGGCTATGCACGTCCTTGTGACGGTGCACAGAATTCTAATAAATGTATTGATACATTTATTGTACATGCTGAAATGTTTGTGTAAAAGGGCCTGTTGAATCGTGAGATCAATTGTTTCATCTAGAATCTGGCTAAGAAAGGAAGACAGTTGTCTCCATATCCCTGCGACCTCTCTACAATCCCACCACATATGCCTATATGTTCCTATTTCTCTGCAACCTCTATAGCACAGTCTACTTCCTTGTGGGTGTATATTTGCTGTTCTCGTGGGTGTTAGATACCATCGATAAATGGTCTTGGTGATATTTTCTTTCAGGTCTATGCTCAGGAGACCTTTATCAGCGCTCTGAAACAGAGCCTCCCACTCCCTTACTTCCTTAAATATATGTAATTCTTTTTCCCACGCTAACATTATAGATGTTTTGGTGGTATTCTGAGAAGCTTGTATAGCCACATATAGGATAGAAATGGAGTGTTTAATGCGTTCTTCTGATTTACAAAAAATTTCTAGTGTTGCGGGAGTTTCTCCTCAGGGTTTTTTTCAGATAAGCCTGTATAGCAGAATTTACCTGTAGATACAGGTACCAGTGTAATCTCAATGGGTCTATTTATGTCTGCAATTGGTTGTAGGATAGCGGTGTTCCCCCTCCCATATAGTCTGCTACTCTGTACAAACCCTTGTTCTCCCATTTGCTAAGTTGAGACCATAGGTCACTAGACAATATGTAACGAATTGGGATATATAAGGAGTGTTGTGGTACGAGATTATATTTAGTTTTTGCTGTCTTCCAATTCGTTATCGTAAGATCTGTAGTGTAAGGTCTGGGTATCCCCCTACTAGTTCGTATTTTCCCCGGATCCCAAATGATTGTATCTGTCTCGTCCCAACCGCTGAGTCTCGCTTCAAGGGAAGGCCAGACAACATCCTTGGATCTCTTCAAGAGCAAAGTGTGTTGAGCTAATCTGGATGCATTATAGTAATCCAGTAAATTTGGAGCTCCAATCCCCCCAATGTTTTGTGTCTGTTTAATATCGCCCTTGCTATTCTGGTCGTTTTACTACCCCTTATGAATGTTTGTATATCTTTCTGTAATGTGTCTATATCCGCTCTAATTATTTTAATGGGTAGAGTTCTGAACAAGTATAGAATTCGGGGAAGGGCACTCATCTTTACCGCCGCCACTCTACCCAACCAGGAGAAGTTAAAGCTCCTCCACTTCAATAAGTCTATTTTTATTTGTTTAAACAGTGGGATGTAGTTAACTTTATATAATTGATTTACGTGAATCGGGAGATAAATTCCCAAATATTTTAGGGTATGTTTCAGCCATTTAAAATTAAAGTTTGTTTCTAGACATGTCTGAGTCTGTCGGGGAATTGCAATGGATAGTGCTTCACATTTTTCTGCATTTATTTTAAATCCCGAGATAGCTGAAAATATCTCTAATGTATGATAAAGATTAGGTAATGATACGAGTGGATTAGTTAAAGTCAGTAAGATATCGTCAGCGAAGAGAGCTAACTTGTATTCCGCTGTATCTATCTTGACCCCTGTTATATCTACATGTGAGCGAATCTTGGTTGCGAGTGGTTCTATGCATAGTGCAAAGAGCAATGGCGACAGAGGACAACCCTGTCTGGTACCGTTGCGAATTGGGAAGGATTTAGATTGATAACCTGCTGATGATACTTGTGCTCCCGGGAAAGAGTATATAGTTTTTAGTGCCTTTATGAATGGCCCCTCAAACCCCATCTTATGTAATGTTAAGAACATGTAGTCCCAATCGATTCTATCAAACGCCTTCTCCGCATCCAAAGAAAGGAGCAGAGAAGGCGTTCGCGTCTCCCCCAAAGTCTGGAATAAATTGGTAATTCTTCTTATATTGTCTGGGGCCTCCCTACCCTTGATAAAGCCTTCCATAGTATAATTACAAAACTTGGCTAAGTGCGGGACCAATGTTGTTTTAAATAATTTATAATATTCGCCAGGAAAACCATCCGGTCCCGCCGCTTTTCCTGGTTTGAGGTCTTTAATGGCCCTCAACACCTCTAAATTGGAAATCGGTGCATTTAATAAATATATGTTTAAAGGGATAGTAAACACCTTGAGATTTTAATATAAAAGGTTTAATTATGCACAGTAAATAAACTTTAAAATGTATTTTCATTATTTAATTTGCCTTATTTTCATGTAATTTAGCTCTAAAAATTGAGGCTATTCTAATTCTCAGAACTTCAAAAGCATACTACTGACGTACACAGGCTAACCCTGCTACATATATGTCCCTTATTGGCTTTAACAGATAAGAATGTCAAAACTGCACTTTATACAAATAATACCACTGTGGCTAACCTTGTCAGTTGCAGAGTCAAGCCCAGATTGGCTCCATCAAATAAGATAAATGGTGGGTAGAGCTTGCATATAATTTATTTTTAAATGTTTAAACTTGTCTGAAATTTTATTCTGTAGTAAGACAACAGAAGTGTCTTGTAATTACAAGGTTTTACTATCCCTTTAAGGGGCATTCTGTATGCATAATAAAGTAATGCTTTGTTCTGACTTAAAGGGGCAGTAAAGTCATATAGCCTCAAACTTGGCCCTCCAGAGGTTTTGGAACTACATTTCCCATGATGCTCAGCCAGCATATCAGCTGGCTGAGCATCATGGGCGATGTAGTTCCAAAACCTCTGGAGGGCCAAGTTTGAGGATGTCTGATTAAGACAGACCATACTATTTTAAACAACTTTCCAATTTTTTTTAAATTATTTAATTTGCTTCATTCTCTTGTTATCCTTTGCTGAAGGGTTTAACTAGGAAAGCTCATGAGCAGCAAAGAACCTAGGTTTTAGTTGCTGATTGGTGGCTGAATATATATACACCGATTGTCATTGGCTCACCCATGTGTTCAGTTAGAAACCAGTAGTGCATTGCTGCTCCTTCAACAAATGATACCAAGATAATTAAACACGTGATAATAGAAGTAAGCAGGAATGTTGTTCTACCTAAATCAGGAAAGATTTTTTTTTTTTCATGACCCTTTAAGAGTTTGTTACATTTAGAAGAATTTCCTCTGTTTTTAATATCATCTGAAGTCCTCTGATCCATAACTGGTTAAAAGCCTATGGCTATTATCATTTTGCAGCGTGTCCAGCTGACAATCTTCCCTTTCACTAGTGGCTGCATGCAGCCGACTCCCCGATGTAACGGAGAGTTAAAAAACTGTCTTACATTAGTTCCAAATTACTATTATTCAAACTACTAAATATACAGTGTCAGTGCCCAATGATCTAAATCTCTCCGCTCTGGCGAGATTATCCAATGAGTCTCATCAATCCTATAAGATCCCTTTATAGTACTGTTTACACTGGTGACAGACAAATCGGATCCACTTAAATCGAGGCTATCATTAGATCCACTGACATTTTAAAGGGACAGTCAACACAAAAGTTTGTATTTTATAAAAAGATAGATACTGCCTTTACTACCCATTCCCCAGCTTTGCACAACCAACATTGTTATATTACTATACTTTATAACCTTTAAATCTCGAAATTTCTGCCTGTTTCTAAGCCACTAAAGACAGCCTCTTATCACATGCTTTTATATTTGCTTTTCACAAAAATGACCAACTATCAAATTAATTTGCAAATGATAGTTGGTAATTTATAAAGGTTAAATGTCAGTGGATCTAATGATAGCTTTGATATAAGTGGATCAGATTCCTCTGTCACCTTGCTAAACTGTAGCAATTGCCATTTTGACTCTAACAACATTATGTCTTTTTCCAACACTAATTGGTTATTGAGGCATGAGGTAGGCTACTTATAACACTGTAACAAACGTGTAATGTACCCATGTAAACATCAGATCTCATTGATTTATTTTTTACCTGTAAAATTCAATCTGGTTGCAGGTCTTGAATTTGTCATCTGCAAATACTCTGAGGGAAAAAAAGCAGAAAAACAATGGATTTATACTAGAATCTTAGTAACCTGGTATATATGTCTAGTATTAAAAAGCATGACAGTGAGTGTTTACTTGTGATTTAGACATATTTTTAACGAGTGGTTAAATACAGTATTTAAATAGCTGCTTATTTATACTTCACTGTGATCAGTTGAAACAATATTTGTTCTTTGATTCTTACAAACACTACAACTTGGAAGTAAATTACCTATGAAAATCCTGTTGGCTTAACCACTCCAAAAAACTGGTTCCCATGGTTGCCTCTTACAGGCTGCAAGAGGGACAGGAGGAGCACAAAACAGTGCTGTTTTATATATGTTCTGTTAGTTACAAATGCTAAGTAAATGCTAGATATAATAATATATGCAAGGCAGATATTAGCCTGATAATAAAAAGCAGATGTAGATTTTACATTTATAATATTTGTTAAAGTATTAAAGAAATAAGTATAAAGTTTTAGTTCTATAAAGTAATGGGGCTTCCAAGATGCAACTTAGATTTCAATAGTCTTAAAATCATGTTCTCCTTTTCTTCTCTCATGTGCTGATGTCAGTTGGGGGAGTGCAAAGGGTTTAATGCCACTTCACATTAAAGGAACATGAAACCTGATTATTTTTTATGATTCAGATAGAGTGTACAATTTAAAAAAAAGCCTTTATTTTCCTCTATTAACAAATCTACTTCATATCCTTTGCTGAAAAGCATGTAGGAAGGCTCAGGAGCGTGCACAAATCTGGAGCACTAAAGGCCAAATCACAAGTGGGGAGCTTGAGCGTTAACTGCGCTAGAAGTAAGCTTTTTGCATGTGTCGGGTGGTGCTCGTATTACACGTTTAAAGTAAACTATTTTCGCTCAAGTGCTAAGCTGACGAGCGTAAAAAGCGGAACTTAGAATATTGCGTGCGATAACCTATTCCCCAATAGAAGTCAGTGGAGCAAAAAACCTTACACCCTAATCGAGCACAAACCTGATCCCATATTCTCAAGTGCACTAACCCAACATGAAAATTTGAATATTTCACATTCCAATGTTCTTCACAAACAAGAATATGTTCGATTTATTCATAAATATATATTTCTAAATAAATCTGATGGTATTTTGTTACAATATATATATTCTTTCAAACCGGACCGGACGTTACATCACTGGAACACATGGCTTGTGTTCCATACACTATTTAAGAAGGATGTTTTGCACATATTATTTATTCTGATAAAGGGGATATTATAGTCCCTGAAACGTCAATAAATTTTGACTTTGATGGTATCCAAAAAATATCCTGTGAGTGCCTTTGTTTTGTGAATGTATTACTGACATCTTGCACCCAGGTAGCTGACTCAGGAAGGTGGATTCGTTCTCTGGATATATATATATATATATATATATAAAAATATTATATATATATATATATATATATATATATATACACACACACAATAATCCCATTTGTAACGCGTCCGTCGGTGTCACACGCATCCTCAAAGGAATGTTGGCTGTGCCGCGGCCGTTGAGGACCACCGCTGAGGATCCAAGCATCGGGAACACTGCTCCGCACCTCCGCTGTGCTCCACCTTCACTCCAGACGAAGATAGAAGATGATGGATCCGTCTGGAAGAACACCTTCTCCGCCAGACTTCAGGAACAGTGAGTACCTATTTGGGGCTTAGGTTTAGGCTTTTTTTATTTAAATTTTTGTTTTTTTAGATTAGGGTTTTTTTGGGCTTGAAAAAGAGCTGATTGCCCTTTTAAGGGCAATGCCCATACAAATGCCCCTTTAGGGACAATGGGTAGTTTATTTTTTTTTAGTGTTAGGTTTTTTTATTTTGGGGGGGTTTGGTGGGTGTTTTTTTTTTATTTTGATTTTTTACTGTAAGGGGTGACTTTATTTTTTAGAGGTGAAAGAGCTGTTTAACTTAGGGCAAGGGTAGTTTAGTATTAGATTAGGGGGTGTTTTTATTTGGGGGGGATTTTTTATATTTATAGTGGTAGTTTAGGTTTAATTTTTTTATTTTGGATAGCTTTGTTTATTTTTTTTTTAAATTTATATATTTATATAGATATATATATATATATATATATATATATATACATACACACATTCACAAAATGAATGCACTCACAGGATAGATGTATAGATCCAAACGGAACAGCTGTAGAAAGCAAAGTACATTTGAACCAGCTAATTGCAGCCCCAGCACTAAAACATTATTACACAGGATATGGACTTAGAACAGAAATAGAAAATGTGGAAAATAATCTTAGCAAGGAGGAACAATCCGCTATTAAATCCTTACAATTAGATTATAATACATTTAAAAAAAATTACACTACCCCCCTTAAGAGGAAATTAGATGATCTAATTCACTTTGATTTTGAACAAGGCTATATTAGTGAGGAAATTAAAGACTTCTGCATCACGCAATTTCCCACTATAACTATTTTATACACGATTCCCAAGATCCATAAAATGTTACACAATCCCCCTGGACGTCCGATAGTATCGGCCAGAGGATCTTTGTTACAACCAGTAGCCCAATATATCGATTCCATTTTACAGCCAATGGTTATGCAAATCAAATTGCTTGTTTTGGACACCAATAATCATCAAATTGTTGATGGAGGTACAGATCCAGGAGGGTGATCTCCTTGTTACCTTAGATGTCGACAATTTGTATACGTATGTATTTGTATCATACCTCACCATGAGGGACTCCATGCAGTAAGGACATATCTTCTAGAGAATAAAGAGTACTTAAGACACCCAGTTGAATACCTACTATCATTGATAGAATTATGTTTAAAGAAAAATTATTTAAAATTTGATGAAGATTTTTATGTGCAAACATCAGGGACAGCGATGGGCTCAAATATGGCCCCAGCTTATGCCAATACTTTTATGTCTTCCTTCGAGAATAAGTATCTGTGGAATACCAATGACCAGTCGATAATCTTTTACAGAAGATATATCAATAATATTTTCTTGATATGGAGGGGTGGACGAGATAAATTGAACAATGGTTTAATACATTGAATAGCACAGATACCACATTTCAATTTAAACTAAATGTTGAAGAAAACAGCGTACACTTCCTT